>NC_090654.1:3185237-3422737 GCF_040937935.1 Hyperolius riggenbachi | reverse complement strand
TTGGAATCGAGAAAGAGCGTCAGCCACTTCATTCTCTACTCCAGACAAATGGACTGCAAACATCAACATGTTGAAGCTCAAACATCTTAACACCAACTGACGCAGTACTCTCACCACCGGAGGTGATGATGCCGTCAAACTATTGATTGCCTGCACCACCCCCATATTGTCGCAATTAAATCGGATTCTCCTATTCCTCAACAAAGGTCCCCACAGCTCAACCACCACCAAGATAGGGAATAATTCTAACAGTATCAAATTTTTCGTCAGGCCTAACGGTTCCCATGTTTCAGGCCAGGCCTCGGCGCACCACTTACCCGAGAAGAACGCACCGAAGCCCAGAGATCCTGCGGCGTCCGTAAATAACTCCAAGTCATGGTTTGCGAGAGCTTCCTCCATCCACATAGAACGGCCATTTAAGTCAGCCAGGAATACCAACCACATACGCAAGTCCTCCTTGTGCTCTGCCACCAACCGGATCCTATGGTGCGGGGACGCAACGCCTGCTGTAGCCCTTGCCAAACGTCGGCAGAAAATACGCCCCATGGGCATAATTCTGCACGCAAAGTTAAGCTTACCGAGAAGCGACTGAAGCTCTCGCAAGGTGATCTTTTTTGAACCGAGCGTCCTGGTAATAGTGAGACGCAAGTCATCCACCTTATCACCAGGCAGCCTGCACTCGATGGCGACCGAGTCGATGACAATCCCCAATAACTTGATTGTAGTCTGTGGGCCTTCGGTCTTTTCTTCTGCTAAGGGTATGCCAAACTGCGCACACACCTGGCGCATGGAGGCCAGCAGGTAAGCGCATTCAGCTAGATCCTGCCCCCCGATAAAAAGAAAGTCATCCAAATAATGAATGACTGACTTTAACCCTGACACCTCTTTGACCACCCACTCTACGAACGAACTAAAGCGCTCGAAGTAAGAACAGGATATGGAGCACCCCATCGGGAGGCAGCAGTCTACATACAGGTGTGACTCCCAAAAGCAGCCCAGCAAGCGAAAACTATCTGGATGCACCGGAAGCAACCGAAAGGCTGCTTCCACATCAGTTTTAGCCAGCAAAGCCCCTTTACCTGTCCTTTTGACCAGCCGGACTGCTGAGTCAAATGACGTATAAACAACCGATGAAGCCTCGGGATCTATACCGTCATTGACCGAAAAACCTCTCGGATGAGAAAGATGATGAATCAGCCTGTACGATCCTAGGTCCTTTTTTGGGACTAAACCTAGTAGAGATACCACCAAGTCAGTAATCGGGGATTCTGAAAAAGGGCCTGCCATGCGGCCCAACTCCACCTCCTTCTGTAATTTGGCAGAAACAACCTCTGGGCGTAACATAACAGACTTTAAATTGCGATATGGCGGATGAGAACCTGGAACACCTGAACAAGGAATATGAAAACCCTCCGCAAAACCCTTACGCAGAAAATCCGCATCTGCCGCATCCGGATACCTACTTAGATATCGCTCCATCCTTTCCACCATCACTGGAGTCCTCCCTTTTGTTTGCAGCATCTGCGGAACGACCTTTGTTTTGCTTATAGCACCTGGTAAGGGCATGGCTCCCACCACAGGATGAGCATTCATGCTTGAACCTGCACGAACTTCCGAATCTGCATGCCCCCTCATTAAACTTCCAGCACACTCCTGGCTTCTTATTAGCCGGCTGCCCAGCTGACCCTGAGCTGCCGGCAGCTCCCTGAAAGGGCTGATTGCTCTTAGTCCCGGGGATCATCAACTGCATCCACATGCCTATGTCTTTCTGATCCCACCTGATCATTGGGCGAATCGCTTTACACTGCCTAAAATGTTCATCATAGCGCAGCCATGCTGAACCTCCGTATAACCTGTGGGCCTCTGCTATACATTCCTGGTAACAAAATAGGGATGAGCAACACTCGGGTTGCTTCTCCCCCAGTACACTGGCATATATGGAAAAAGCCTGTGACCAGTTTTGGAACGTCCGGGGAATGAGTCGGTACCTCCTACGTTCCTCCTCCTCTTTTTTACTCTCGTCGTCCAAGTTAAACTTACCCAATTGCAGTAACGAGAAGATCTCGATATACTCACCCTTCCAAATTTTTTCCCTAACTTCCTGTTTCAAATGCAAACCCAACGGTCCAGAAAAGCAAAGATAAACCTCCCCTTTTGCTGCGTCTGCCAGCCGCACCGTATCCATTTCCTTATCCTTTGGGGCATTCTGCGCCGGGGCAGGGACCACCGCGTTGGTAATCACATTCCCCCCAGGCTGCGTAACCCCACCAGCTGGCACTAATGCTGTGGACCCTCCCACACCCGAAGGAATCCATGCTGCCACAGGTGACTGCTCAGAAGCCACCTGGGTCCGACTAGGCCCCTGTAAGGCATCTCTGATGCCGACAAGCAGGGTATTAATGAGGGATAATGCCGATGATGAGCTGTCCCCTAAACCTGTAGTAACTGCTGACTGTGCTACAGACAGTGATCCCTCACTGCTACTCGCCCCACTAGCACTCCCTCCCCCCCTCACTAGCACATCACCCCTGTTATCATCATTTACAACAAGGTTGCTCTCACCTGGCTGCACCGGACGTGGGTCCCGATCAGCCGACCCTCTTGGCCTTGCCGCCTCGAACCGACCACCATTTCCATCCGATCTCCCGGAAGCAGCGACCGCAGGGGAAGCGGCCCTGTTGTTACTCCTGCGCCTTTCACTTTCCAGTCGCCTCTCACCAGACCCCTCAGATTGGCGGTCCCCGTCTCGAGCCGACTGACCACGAAGTGATCCATTGCGCCCAGACCGTCCTCTGCTACCCAATGCTGTTTCCTGACGAGGTGGTGACGGAGAGGATGACCTGCCATGCCCAGCAGCTGCACTCCGTATGCTGCTATCAGAGCTACTGGACCTTGGTCTGCAAGCTTGCTTCCCCTTAGCAGCTGTCACCTTCTTCCCAGACCCCGGATTGGAGTCCTTCTTTGATCGCTTGGACTGCCTGGGTGTAGAGGCATCCGCCTCACGCTGCCGCCTCCCCTCTGCCGCCTTGTTACCCCTAGTATCCTTCTGACCACTTCGCCTGTTTGAAGCTGCCGCTCCGCTCTGCTTGGGGTTACCTCTGCGCTGTTTGCCGCCACTAGGCCCCATACCGCTTGGGCCCGCCACCTCCTGGTCTCCTTGTGGTTGTTTACTCCCAGCCCCTTTGCTCCCAGCCACGCTATTCTTCCTTGATGGGGGGGCCGTAGTAGCTTGTCCCGGGCTACCTCCTCTCCTCTGACCTGCGGGGGAAGCGCTGGGACTCAGCCGCTCCGGCGGCCTGGAGATGCGTGCACTGACCCGCCCGGCTTGTTCGCTGGCTGCGCCCTCCGTCCTCTCCGCAATCTGCTGTGCCACCCATTCAGGTCCTCTTGCCGCTGCCTCGCTCCTCAGCATTGCCATCAGGCTGTCCAACTCCTCCATCACGTTGCTGTAAGCAGGAGAACACACAGAGAAGCCAACTTTCTCCTGTGATCTAACTTTCTCCTGTGATCTCCTCTCGTTCTGGCTCCTCCCCTTCCGCTGACACCGTTCCTGTCCTCAGCCACTGCTGTCCGACCCGCCTTCCCTCTGACTCAGGTCGCCTGGCCAAGCCCACCCAGAAATTAACCCCTTCCTTTCCTGACAGAAGGTCTATCCCTATCATGGGAGGCCTTCCTCAGCTCCTGCTCTCGCCTATCCAGGCCCTTCTTTCTTACACTTTTAATGGCAGAGGCTTCAAACTTGCTACAGTCAGTCTTTGGGTGACTGGGGTCCAAATTCACTAAAGGGGCGGAGCCACAAGCAGCCAATCAGATTTCCTTGGTGGATAAACTGCTTCCATTCACACATTTTTGATGCCAGGAACTTGAAAGCTCACAAACTTGATCATTGAGTGACTGTGTGTCAAGGTTACAAAAAGTGGGTGGAGTCAAACACAGATTTTTCTGGAAAATTGTAAACTGCAGCTATGCTTACACTGTTAATGGCAGGGATCTCAAACTTAGCACAGCTGGTTACTGGATGACTGGGATTAATATTCAGAAAAGTGGGTGGAGCCTAAAAAAGCCAATCAAAATCACCTGTTGATTTTCAAGGGGAATATTAAAATTGCTGTGATTCTTGCACTGTTAATGGCACAATCCTCAAACCTGGTACAGTTAGTCATTGGGGTTCAAATTCAGAAAAGGGGACAGAGCCACAAACAGTTTCATCTCATGGGAAAATACAAATTATTGATGCCAAGGACCCCAAAGCTCACAAACTTGGTCATTGAGTGACTGTGTGTCCAGGTTACACAAAGTGGGCAGAGCTAAAAACAAATTTCACTGGGAAAATGACGACTGCAGGCCTTCTTACACTGTTAATGGCAGGGTTCCCAAACTTTGCCCAGATTGTCACTGGGTGACCAAGATTAACCACTTCAGCCTACAGTGTCGAAAATCGTATGCATCCGAGCAACGTTCACCTCCCATTCATTCGCCAATAACTTTATCGCTACTTATCACAATTAATTGATCTATATCTTGTTTTTTCCGCCACTAATTAGGCTTTCTTTGGGTAGTACATTTTGATAAGAATTATTTTTTTCTAAATCCACTTTAACAGGAAGATTAAGAAAGAAATGGAAAAAATTCATTATTTCTCAGTTTTTGGCCATTATAGTTTAAAATGAATACATGCTACCGCAATTAAAACCCATGTATTTTATTTGCCCATTTGTCCCGCTTATTACACCATTTAAATTATGGTGCCGATATTTTATTTATAAATAAAGGTGCATTTTTTCAATTTGCGTCCATCACTATTTACATGCTTATAATTTTAAAAAAATTAATAAGATACTCTCTTGACATGTATATTTAAAAAGTTCAGACCCTTAGGTAACTATTTATGTAGTTTTTTTTTTTTTTATTGTAATTTTTTACATTTATTTTTTAATTAAAAAATGTATTTGGGTAATTTTAGTTTGGGAGGGAAACAGCTAATTTTAGATGTAATATAATGTAATTATTTATTTAAAAAATGTATGTGGGTGCAGTTTACTATTCGGCCACAAGATGGCCACAGTTAAAAAAGAGTCCTGGAGCGTACAATCACGCTACCAGGAACTATTAGGAAGCTCTCTCTCATTAGAAAGCGTCGGTATTTCTCCAGGGGGACTTAGATCGGTGAAAATTATATTCCCATTCGCTGATTGGGGGGGTAACGGCAGGCAGCGGGAGCGCGCCCGATCGCGCGCCTCATTCAGTGGCAGCAGCACAGTCTATCTGGATGGATATATTCGTCCAGATAGACTTAAGTGGTTAAAATTCGGGGTAGTGGGTGGAGCCTATAATAGCCAATCAAAATTCACCTGTTGATTTTCAAGGGAAATATTTAAATTGCTGCCATTTTTACACTGGTAATAGCAGATGCCTCAAACCTGCTACAGTTGGGTCATTGGGTGACTGGGGTTCAAATGCTGGAGAGGGGCGCAGCCACAAACAGCGTATCTGATTTAATTTCTATGGGAATATACAAATTATTGATGCCAAGGACCCCAAAGCTCACAAACTTGGTCATTGAGTGTTTGTGCGTTAGGGTTAGGAAAAGTGGGCGGAACCAATACCAGTCAAATACATACACTGGCAACGCCGATTCATTAGTGGGTGGAGACAAATACAAATTTCACTGGAAAATGTAAACTGCAGCCATTCTTACACTGTTAATGGCAGGGTTCTTAAACTTTGCACAGTTGGTCACTGGGTGACTGGGATTAATATTCAGGGAAGTGGGTGGAGCCTACAAAAGTGAATAAAGCTTCACCTATTGATTTTCAAGGGAATATTTAATTGCTACCATTCTTGCACTGTTAATGGCACAGGCCTCAAACCTGGTACAGTTGGTTATTGGGTGACTGGGGTTCAAATTCAGAAAAGGGGATGGAGCCACAAACAGCCCATCAGATTTTTTAATTTCAATGCAGATTATTGATGCCAAAGACCACAAAGCTCACAAACTTGATCAGTGAGTAATTGTGTGTTAGGGTTAGAAAAAGTGGGTGGAGCCGACACCAGCCAAATACATACCCGGGCAACGCCGGGCAATCAGCTAGTTATAACATAAGATGATAAAAAGAAAGAATTGTTGTGCTATGGCACTATTCAGTTTCTCCACAAGATGGTGCTCATGCAATATGAGCAATGATTTGCTGAAATATTTCAAGGCTATGCTAATTTATATTTATAAAGAAATATGTCGTTCAAACATGGGCTCTGCTAAGTTTTATTATGAATCAATGTTGCTTATAAAAAGAAAGTGATTTGATTTCTACCTCTGTGTCATGGGGCAGCCATCTTGTCTCTGTGTCATGGGGGGCGGCCATCTTGTCTCTGTGTCATGGGGGCGCGGCCATCTTGTCTCTGTGTCATGGGGCAGCCATCTTGTCTCTGTGTCATGGAGCGGCCATCTTGTTTCTGTGTCATGGGGCGTCCATCTTGTCTCTGTGTTATGGGTAGGCCACCTTGTCTCTGTGTCATGGGGGGAGGCCATCTTGTCTCTGTGTCATGGGGTGGCCATCTTGTCTCATGCCATGGGGCAGCCATCTTGTCTCTCTGTCATGGGGTGGCCATCTTGTCTCTGTGTCATGGGGCGGCCATCTTGTCTCTGTGTCATGGGATGGCCACCTTGTCTCTGTGTCATGGAGCGGCCATCTTGTCTCTGTGTCATGGGGCAGCCATCTTGTCTCTGTGTCATGGGGCGCCCATCTTATCTCTGTGTCTTGGGGCGGCCATCTTGTCTCTGTGTCATGGGGCAGCCATCTTCTCTCTGTGTCATGGTGCGGCCATCTTGTCTCTGTGTCATGGGGCGGCCATCTTGTCTCTGTGTCATGGGACGGCCACCTTGTCTCTGTGTCATGGGGCAGCAATCTTGTCTTTGTGTCATGGGGAGGCCATCTTGTCTCTGTGCCATGGAGCGGCCATCTTGTCTCTGTGTCATGGGGCGGCCATCTTGTCTGTGCCATGGGGAGGCCATCTTGTCTCTGTGTCATGGGGAGGCCATCTTGTCTCTGTGTCATGAAGCATTTTTGTTCTATGGCACTATTCAGTTTCTCCACAAGATGGTGCTCATGCAATATGAGCAATGATTTGCTGATATTTCAAGGCTATGCTAATTTATATTTATAAAGAAATATGTCGTTCAAACATGGGCTCTGCTAAGTTTTATTATGAATCAATGTTGCTTAGAAAAAGAAAGTGATTTGATTTCTACCTCTGTGTCATGGGGCAGCCATCTTGTCTCTGTGTCATGGGGGGCGGCCATCTTGTCTCTGTGTCATGGGGGCGCGGCCATCTTGTCTCTGTGTCATGGGGCAGCCATCTTGTCTCTGTGTCATGGAGCGGCCATCTTGTTTCTGTGTCATGGGGCGTCCATCTTGTCTCTGTGTTATGGGTAGGCCATCTTGTCTCTGTGTCATGGGGGGAGGCCATCTTGTCTCTGTGTCATGGGGTGGCCATCTTGTCTCGTGCCATGGGGCAGCCATCTTGTCTCTCTGTCATGGGGCGGCCATCTTGTCTCTGTGTCATGGGGCGGCCATCTTGTCTCTGTGTCATGGGATGGCCACCTTGTCTCTGTGTCATGGAGCGGCCATCTTGTCTCTGTGTCATGGGGCAGCCATCTTGTCTCTGTGTCATGGGACGCCCATCTTATCTCTGTGTCTTGGGGCGGCCATCTTGTCTCTGTCATGGGGTGGCCATCTTGTCTCTGTGTCATGGGGGCACGGCCATCTTGTCTCTGTGTCATGGGGCGGCCATCTTCTCTCTGTGTCATGGTGCGGCCATCTTGTCTCTGTGTCATGGGGCGGCCATCTTGTCTCTGTGTCATGGGACGGCCACCTTGTCTCTGTGCCATGGAGCGACCATCTTGTCTCTGTGTCATGGGGCGGCCATCTTGTCTTTGTGTCATGGGGCGGCCATCTTGTCTCTGTGTCATGGGCCGGCCATCTTGTCTCTGTGTCATGGAGCGGCCATCTTGTCTATGTGTCATGGGGAGGCCATCTTGTCTCGTGCCATGGGGTGGCCATCTTGTCTCTGTGTCATGAGGCAGTCATCTTGTCTCTGTGCCCTGGGGTATCCATCTTGTCTCTGTGTCATGGGCCGGCCATCTTGTCTCTGTGTCATGGAGTGGCCATCTTGTCTCTGTGTCATGGGGCGGCCATCTTGTTTCTGTGTCATGGGGCGGCCATCTTGTCTCTGTGTCATGGGGTGGCCATCTTGTCTCGTGCCATGGGGTGGCTATCTTGTCTCAGTTTAATGGGGGGGGTCTCATGTCACAAGGGCAGGGTTCTTTTCCTTTTGTTTTATGTGATAATCTGTACATTTTGTTAATCGCAAAGTATCGTTCTCTGTCACATGTATGTTGTCCACCAGCTATGTATTATGTACCTGTGTCTGTATGTTTATGTACCCGTTACTCTGTACAGTGCCGTGAAAACTGATGGCGCCATATAAATTATTAATGCATTACATACGTTACCTGCAACCTACAGAGCTCTCCACAATTTCTCTCCACTCTAGTTTCCTGATACCAACCCAACCGCAATCTCAGATCTGCACATGAGCTTCTGTTGTCCTCCTCTAGAATTACCTCCTCACTTTCATGTATACAAGACTTCTCATGTGCCTCACCCCTCCTCTGGAATCCCCTTCCACAACACTTCTGTCACATCTTTAAGCACTCCCTCAAAACTCACTTTTTCCAACTAGCACATGCTCTACCTTAGGCCACTCCCCCTTTGTCCTCTGGCCAAGTTGCACTCGTACTAGGTATCCTAAAACCCACTGCCTCTATGTGATTATTGCATACTACCCTGCCCTGCCCCCCCTCCCTCATTCCTTTAGATTGTAAGCTCGCAAGGACAGGGCTCTCTCCAGGGGCGTAGCAATAGGGGTTGCAGAGGTAGCGACCGCATCGGGGCCCTTGTGCCAGAGGGGCCCCGAAGGGCCCTTCCTCAACTACAGTATTAGCTCTCTATTGTTCCTGTGCTCATAATAATTACTTCTATAGATACTTTGAATAGTGGTAATCATTAACAAACTGTTTCCCATCCTTTTCTTGCACCTCTAAAACTGTAGTTTTCCTTGGCAGGTTTTGGTGCGCCGTATCAATTGTTACGTATAGAGTGCTTGGGGGGGCCCCATTGTAAAACTTGCATCGGGGCCCACAGCTCCTTAGCTACGCCACTGGCTCTCTCCCTTTTTGTGTCTTGGAAATCATTATACATTTTATAATGTTGCTTTTGTCACAGAAATTACACATTCTTTATTAATTCTGTATTTTTACCAATTATGTATCTTGTATATTAGTGTACACCATTGTCTGTATTATTATGTACCCCATGTTTGTTTCTTACTTTGTACAGCGCCACGGAATATGTTGGCGCTCCACAATCTCTCTCCCCTGTACATCTCCTCACTAGTCTCCAGATACCAACCCAACCGCAATCTCAGATCTGCACACGAGCTTCTTCTATCCTCTTCTACAATTACCTCCTCACATTCACGTGTACAAGACTTCTCACGTGCCTCACCCCTCCTCTGGAATGCCCTTCCACAACACATCCGCCACTCTCCCACCTTTAAAATCTTTAAACGCTCCCTCAAAACCCACCTTTTCCGACAAGCATATTCTCTAGCTTAGGCCATGCACCCACTAAATAACCTAATTACGCACTGCCTGTACATATACTGTATACATCCCCACCTCTTGTGTCCACCTCATTCCTTTAGATTGTAAGCTTGCAAGGGCAGGGCTCTCACCCTTTTGTGTCATGGAATGTTATTAATGTAATTGCTTGCACACTGTTAGACATTTATACATTTTAGTCATCATGTTACATCTGTCAGTGTAATTAGCAGTGCTGTATCTTGTATCAGTGTTCATATTTGATGTATATCATTGTCTGTATCATTATGTATCCCTTGTTTGTTTTCTTACATTGTACAGCGCCACGGAATATGTTGGCGCTTTATAAATAAATAATAATAATAATAAATAAATCAACAATAATAATATGTTTATGTCATATCTCTGGATGCTATTCCTGAGAGCAGCCACTAGATGGCACACTCGGCCTGTTTTATGTTGTGGACCTGTCTCCAGGCTGATCCAGGCTGAGACAAATGAGGTCTGTCAGGGAAGTGAGGAAGAAAAAGTAAACTTCATAAAACAGGAACACGCTCTCCAATATTCCTATCCCGGCCAATGAATATATACAATGTGTGTGTGTGTGGGCGTGAAAAGCTGTGTTTTTGCCGCGAATGGATGTCTATGGGCCACAGGAGACAACACATATAGAACATGCGTATGCGTTTTGTATGCGTGCGTTTTTGAAAACGCAGATTTTGTTGCATAATATTCATAGATGCATCAAAAATGCACATAATGAAAGTCAATGGGAACGCAATGGTATGAGTTTTTAATGCGTTTTTATATGCGTTTTCTTTGCCAAAAATAATTTTTTAATGCTGTATTTCCGCTTCCTGTTGTTTTCCAAGTGATTTGCATAAATGGAAATATGAAAACGCATATACAAAACGCATATGCGTTGTGTATATGCGAAAGGCAAACGCATTAAAATGCACGCAAAACCACTTGAAAAACGCATCTGTGGTAAAAAAAACACAAACTCACCAAAAACGCTTCAAAAACGCTTCAAAAACGCACACAACATTGACATAAAACTTGAGATAAGACGCATCATTTCACGTTACGTAATGTGCGCACCCGGCCTGTGTGTGATTGTATCCATAGGGTTACATTAATAGCAGCGCTTTGCTGGTCACCGGCGTTCAGCAAAGCGCTGAAAAAGCTCCAAGTGTGAACCAGCCCTACAAATAAATGTTTTTCTGTAAAGGTGATTATGCTGTTTCTTAGAGCAGAGAGGAACTTCTCAGTTCAGGTCCACTTTAAGGTGAAAAATAAGCAGGGATGGTCGTAGTCAGCCAACTTCGCTACGCTGGAAATTCGCGTTGTTTTACGCAATTACGCTTCGCAAGCTACGGCTTCGAAATCAAAACATTCGCTACGTATGCATTTCGTAGACTACGCGTTAAAATGCGGAAGCTTCGCGTAGTGCAAAGCGTTGTGTATCTGGACGCTTATGCCCTTATGCGGAAAAATGTCTGCATTAATCCGCTAAATATACGCATGCGTGGACTAATATATGCATACATTCCATCTTCCAATGCGGAATTGTATACGTATAGAAGGGCAATAATATTTCTGCGCATGCGCAGTGATCCGTGTAGTCATGGTTACCGCATGAGTAGTTGACTTCGAATAGCGGTACTACAACTACGTGGAAATACGTACGCGTAGTTTTTAAACTTCGTAGATGAACTACGATGCGTAGATTCGCACTGGCGTACTTTACGAGCAACCCTGAAAATAAGTACGCTTTGTGAATCCACCTCTATTAGAGATAATTTATAAGATAAGATTTGTGCATCTGTAATAGCGGCACACCACATTACTTATTGAAACTCCATTTTAATCCACTTTAATTAAAAAAAAAAAATTTAAAGTAGTATTTTCTGCTGTTACCTTTTAATAACTAGTTTTAGCTTTTCCTCGGCCTCTGATACCCGCAGACGCTGATGGGAGAATGAAGTAAGACCGCGGCCAGCTCGGAAACATTTCGGAGGACGCGGCGGCCATTTCTGATTTTGCAATTTGTTCGGTTGAAATAAAAAATAAATCATTTCTTTGCCAAAATACATATTGCATTCATTCTAACAAAACATCCTTTCTGCAAAACATCTCCAGTTTCTCGCGTTCGCGCCGCTTCCGCTTTTTTTTCGGCGGCAGGAAGAGTTTGATGCGTCCTCTGAGGATTCTGCATTCTACAATATGTGTCTGCAGGTTCAGAAGCCAACACACCGCAACTATTTATCATTGTAAAATCACATCTTTTCAGAGCATTCCTTGGCATGGCACGGCCTCCATTCTTTATGCTGTTTGTATAAAGGTCTGACTCCTCTGAGAGAAACGTGCAATATGGACGGCGAACGCATCTGTCCTGCTGACGGAACAAAACCATTATTACATTATCATTATCAAATCCATTATTAAAAGAACAGGATCAGAGCTGGTCACCCACCGTCCATTATTAAAGGACAACTGAAGTGAGAGGGACATGGAGGCTTCCATATTTATTTCCTGTTAAACAATACTGGTTGCCTGGCTGTCCTGCTGATCTATTTGGCTGCAGTAGTGTCTGAATCACACCAGAAACAAGCATGCAGCTAATTCAGTCACACTTCAGTCAGAGCATCTGATCTGCTGCATGCTTGTTCAGGGGCTATGGCTAAAAGTATTAGGCCGGATGCACACAGAGCAGAAACGCTAGCGTAGCAGGAAACGCTGCATTTTATGCAGCAATGTTAGTCTATGGGATGGGGCGCAGAAGAAGCTGCATTTCACTGCGTTTTTACAGTATGCGTTTCGCAAACGCTGGTAGTGTCGCATATTATGCAGGATGGCTGCCAAAACGCACATAATGAGAGGTAACGCATATGCCTTGCATTTTGCATGCGTTTTTTTAATGCGTTTTAAAAGAAAAATGGAAGATTTCTGATGTGTTTCCGCTTACTGTTGTCTTCCTAGCGATTTACGTAAATTTAAATACAAAAACCACATACAAAACGCATATGCATTTTACTTTAGCGAAACACAAATGCATTAAAGTGCAAGCAAAACGCATGAAAAACGCATTTGCGTAAAAAACCGCAAACGCAAAATGCTCCAAAAGCGGGGTAAAAACGCAATAGAAAATCGCAAACGCACCATCCAAAAATGCGACTTTTTCCCGCTATGTTATATGTAAACCCAGCCTTGGAGGGAGAGGATCAGCGGGGCAGCCAGGCGATCTGCATAGTTTAAAATGACATAATCAGGATATCCCTCTCCCTCCAGGTTCCCTTTAGTGGTAGCAGAAAGTCACAACCTCACAGATTGTTTCTTGAGACCACTTCATGCACAGAAGGACTTAGTCACTCCCCGTGAGACCTCCACTGACAACCCAACTGGCTGGTATCGGTCTGTGTGTCTGTGGAGGCCTCTCTGACTCTGTGGGGCCACCGTAGCATTGGGTACCACAAACCCCTGCAAAGCATTGATGTGCACCTGAAGTGACATATAACTACAGTGTCAGTCCTGCTCAGAACCCTCCGGTATTGCTGTATCATTGTTCCCCCCCCCCTGTGAACATTAATCAACAAGGATCATAAATCACGGACTCTGCAGAGGGATGATGTGGGACTGAAGCATTGTTCTCCTTGATAACTA
The DNA here is from genome assembly GCF_040937935.1 of Hyperolius riggenbachi. Classification (NCBI taxonomy): domain Eukaryota; kingdom Metazoa; phylum Chordata; class Amphibia; order Anura; family Hyperoliidae; genus Hyperolius; species Hyperolius riggenbachi. Next base: position 3,409,413 of record NC_090654.1, on the reverse strand, counting down.
ATCAGAGGTCATAAATCTCTCTGTGACAAACTTTCTGACAGCAGAGAAGAGACATTCAGCAGGTCACCATTACTCTGTATGAGAGCAGAATTACATATTGCAGATTACCATTACAGAGAGTTCAATTGTCAAACCTAGATTATTAACACTTATAATCAAGTGATCCGGACTTCAGGACAACTTGTTTAAGGTGCTCATACACGGTAAAAAAAAAGTTTGATTTTCCTGGTTTTTTTTTACTAAAACGATCAAATTGAAAAGAATCTTTTTTTTTTTATCAAGAAAAATGAACGCTTATCCCTTTTTTTTCAATAAAAATCCAATTGAACATGTTGGAAAAATATTTATATTCAATCTGACAAATAAACAAAATTATCTAATAATAAAAAAAAAAAAAAATGAAAAAAATTTAACCATGTGTGGGCACCATTAGGATTATTTCAGTAGCTAAATGTTTACCCATCAGTATATTGTTATATTTTGTCACAGATCTGGTCCCAGGAACACCAGTCCGTCAGTTTTGGGTCTACAACAATGAGATAGGCTTCCTGTGAAATACAGGAATTTGATATTGAAAGCAGAGCAGGATTATCCACCAGGCAACGTAGGCAGGTGCTTGGGGCCTAGCGGGTGTCAAGGGGCCCACCAAATCTACTACCTTCCCTAGAGCCCAATTACATCTTCCTCCATCTCTGTTGAACGTTATGTTCCCCATTCGTTTCCCGGGCTGGGTTTCGGCTATGGTGTATCCCGGCAGAGCTCCGCCCTCAGCCAGGAACAATTCTGAAGACGTTTTGTTAATAGGTAACCCTATCAGGTGAATCACCCCTGAGTTTGCTGCAACACATCATAATGTAAATATCCTGCTGGCATTATACGATGGTTGGGTTACATGAAAGGCAGATATCATAAAACAGAGATTAAACAAAGCAGAAATGCTGTAAAGCCGTCCTGCGCTGAGTGTATTATTTAATGACCGCGCACCGTTACAGTCCTGTGCAGTGGTGCTCTCACGAATGGTCGTGATCATGGGTACGCATGATTCACGGCCATTTTTCTGCATCACGAAGGCTGTGACCCGCATGCTGTGATCCGCATGGATCACGACATCGCGTCAAATCCGGATCACGGCATGCGTACACAAATACGGGTCACGACCCGTTATCACGGCCGTGGTGTGGCCGTGATGAGGATTTTTCCCAAAACATGTCACTGGGCCAATCAGAGGCCCCTGACGCAGGCTAGAGCAACCAATCAAAGGAGGGGAGGCTTGCTACCCTGATTAAACTTCCAAACAGTTGTACACATGCCCATTGCCCAGCACGCAATAGAACACGTACGTTTTTACGTGTACGAGCCAAAGTAACGCATGCGCAGTTATTAAGTACTGATAATGCCGCAAGCTAATACGCAATGAAGACTACGACACGTACATACATGCGGATATTTATGTACGCATCGCCTACCCATCCGCATGCGCATGCGCACTCTCAGCTGTCAACACGTACATTTCTACGCATGGCAGCATGGCGATACGCATGGAAAGTATACGGGTTACGACCAGTCACGATACGGCATTGCGGATTTTTTGCCATACTGAACACGGGGAAAGACGGGGTCGAGCCGGTTGCTTCAAAATACACGGGACGCGATCACGGGTTGACACGGATGCAGCTCCAATAATAACGGCCGCCTGCGAATCCGTGATCAAGAGGTATTCGAGCATCACTGGTCCTGCGCTGGGTGGGTGTATTATGTAATGACCGCGCACCGTTACAGTTCTGCGGTGGGTGTATTATTTAATGACCGCGCACAGTTACAGTTCGGTGGTGGAGAAGGGAGGGTTGGGTCTCGTGAAGCCGGCATCATCGTGTTTAAGCAATAATCGCCGCGGTATTTACAAAATACAGTTATGGCCGAGAGCTGCTGCTGTGGAGGGAGCGAGAAATGGTTACATATTAATAGACTTTATAGGCGCGACATGCTACAGTAAACATTATTGGCCTGTTTCCTTTTGGCAACAACACTTGGGTCTGTGAAGCCACAGCTGGGAGGGTCCGTCTCACAACCGGCTGGAGGTGGACAGAGTCCTGTGAGATAATATTGTGGCTTCATTAGGGCTGAATATCTTCTCCTCGGTTTAGATTGGACACGGTTGGGGTTGTTTGAGTATTTTTAGACAAACCTTTATGGAGTGCTGCTCTCTAATTGTGATCAGGGAGGTAAGAGCATTATAAAGTGTAGATAGAACTCCGGAGTCTGGTCACACAGGAGGTCCTGCTGTATAGATGGGGGACGGGTGAATAGATCACAATAGACAAGAGTCATTATTCAAGTCACTTTCCCGCCTGAGTTTCCTCTTAGGAGATAATTTATCATCTTCCACTTAAAGAGGAACTCCAGTGAAAATAATGTAATGAAAAAAGTGCTTCATTTTTACCATAATTATGTATAAATGATTTAGTCAGTGTTTGCTCATTGTAAAATCTTTCCTCTCCCCGATTTACATTCTGACATTTATTACATGGTGACATTTTTACTGTGGGCAGGTTATGTAGCTGCTCCTAGCTGTTCTGGCTGTTAGAGACTGCTGTAAACAGCTAATTCCTGTCTGTGAACATTGTTACATTGTGGCAGTTTGCCCAGAGTACCGCGGTACTCAGAGCTTCTTGTGGGAGGCCTTTCAGCACAAAATCAGCCTTATATTTCTCATGTAAAAGGGGGTATCAGCTACTGATTGGGATAAAGTTCAATTCTTGGTCGGAGTTTCTCTGTAAAGAGAACCAAGGTGGTTTCTAAGAATCCCGTCAGCACACAGAGGCTGGGTCTGCATATAATGCCCAGCCTCTGTAACGTGCTATACTGTATCCCCCCATAGGCCCCCCCTGCGCTTTGCTGTCCCCCATAAATCACACAGCCATGCCATGGGGGGGGGGGGGGGGGGTCAGGAGTGCATGGGGGGGGGGGGGTCAGGCAGCCAGATCCCCAGTCTAGCTAGATGGGCATGGTGTCCGTCTTGTAGCCAGGTGTCCCCCGTATAGCCTGCAGCCTTTACTCACCTCCCAGGCTCCAGTGATGAGCAGCAGTGAACCCCTCCGCTCTTGCCGGCATTCTCACTCATACTGCCGCTCAGTTCCTGGTCGCAGCTTGATGACGTCATCAAGCCGGGACCCAACACTTGCGTCAGAGCGAGTGGGGATGCCAGCCAGAGAAAAGAAAAGCACCGATCGCCAGAGGAACGTCAGGAAGGTGAGTGGATTCTCTTCTTTCCCCCCCCTACCATCGCAACTCTTACTGGTGATCACTACGATCCGCTGGCGATCATAGTGATCAGGAGACAATCGCGATGGTTGCTGGTCACTGAGGGGGGATGTCAGCTGTCACATGACAGCTCAATCTCCCCTCTCGGGTGCGCACGATCGTCTTGGGAGTGGAAACGGCAGGCGGCGTAAATCCTACGCGGCTTCAGGCTTAGACAGCCACAAGTGTGGTGTAGGATTTACATGCGGCGGTCTAGAAAAGGTTCAAATAACTTCTCAGCTGAAAAAGTTATAATGTATATTGTACAGTATCTGCCCTTGTTATAATGTATATTGCGCAGCAGCTGAGCGCAGGATGACTGTACACGACCTGCCCTTGTTATAATGTATATTGTGCAGCAGCTGAGCGCAGGGTGACTGTACACGACCTGCCCTTGTTATAATGTATATTGCACAGCAGCGGAGCGCAGGGTGACTGTACACGACCTGCCCTTGTTATAATGTATATTGTGCAGCAGCTGAGCGCAGGATGACTGTACACGACCTGCCCTTGTTATAATGTATATTGTGCAGCAGCTGAGCGCAGGGTGACTGTACACGACCTGCCCTTGTTATAACGTATATTGTGCAGCAGCTGAGCGCAGGGTGACTGTACACAACCTGCCCTTGTTATAATGTATATTGTGCAGTATCTGCCCTTGTTATAATGTATATTGTGCAGCAGCTGAGCGCAGGGTGACTGTACACGACCTGCCCTTGTTATAATGTATATTGTGCAGCAGCTGAGCGCAGGGTGACTGTACACGACCTGCCCTTGTTATAATGTATATTGTGCAGCAGCTGAGCGCAGGGTGACTGTACACGACCTGCCCTTGTTATAATGTATATTGTGCAGCAGCTGAGCGCAGGGTGACTGTACACAACCTGCCCTTGTTATAATGTATATTGTGCAGTATCTGCCCTTGTTATAATGTATATTGCGCAGCAGCTGAGCGCAGGGTGACTGTACATGACCTGCCCTTGTTATAATGTATATTGCGCAGCAGCTGAGCGCAGGGTGACTGTACACGACCTGCCCTTGTTATAATGTATATTGCGCAGCAGCTGAGCGCAGGGTGACTGTACACGACCTGCCCTTGTTATAATGTATATTGTACACGACCTGCCCTTGTTATAATGTATATTGTGCAGCAGCTGAGCGCAGGGTGACTGTACACAACCTGCCCTTGTTATAATGTATATTGTGCAGTATCTGCCCTTGTTATAATGTATATTGCGCAGCAGCTGAGCGCAGGGTGACTGTACACGACCTGCCCTTGTTATAATGTATATTGCGCAGCAGCTGAGCGCAGGGTGACTGTACACGACCTGCCCTTGTTATAATGTATATTGCGCAGCAGCTGAGCGCAGGGTGACTGTACACGACCTGCCCTTGTTATAATGTATATTGTACACGACCTGCCCTTGTTATAATGTATATTGTGCAGCAGCTGAGCGCAGGGTGACTGTACACAACCTGCCGTTGTTATAATGTATATTGTACAGTATCTGCCCTTGTTATAATGTATATTGTGCAGCAGCTGAGCGCAGGGGGACTGTACACGACCTGCCCTTGTTATAATGTATATTGTGCAGCAGCTGAGCGCAGGGTGACTGTACACGACCTGCCCTTGTTATAATGTATATTGTGCAGCAGCTGAGCGCAGGGTGACTGTACACGACCTGCCCTTGGTATAATGTATATTGTGCAGCAGCTGAGCGCAGGGTGACTGTACACGACCTGCCCTTGTTATAATGTATATTGCACAGCAGCTGAGCGCAGGGTGACTGTACACGACCTGCCCTTGTTATAATGTATATTGCGCAGCAGCTGAGCGCAGGGTGACTGTACACGACCTGCCCTTGTTATAATGTATATTGTGCAGCAGCTGAGCGCAGGGTGACTGTACACGACCTGCCGTTGTTATAATGTATATTGTACAGTATCTGCCCTTGTTATAATGTATATTGTGCAGCAGCTGAGCGCAGGGTGACTGTACACGACCTGCCCTTGTTATAATGTATATTGTGCAGCAGCTGAGCGCAGGGGGACTGTACACGACCTGCCCTTGTTATAATGTATATTGTGCAGCAGCTGAGCGCAGGGTGACTGTACACGACCTGCCCTTGTTATAATGTATATTGTGCAGCAGCTGAGCGCAGGGGGACTGTACACGACCTGCCCTTGTTATAATGTATATTGCGCAGCAGCTGAGCGCAGGGTGACTGTACACAACCTGCCCTTGTTATAATGTATATTGTACAGTATCTGCCCTTGTTATAATGTATATTGCGCAGCAGCTGAGCGCAGGGTGACTGTACACGACCTGCCCTTGTTATAATGTATATTGTGCAGTATCTGCCCTTGTTATAATGTATATTGTGCAGTATCTGCCCTTGTTATAATGTATATTGTGCAGCAGCTGAGCGCAGGGTGACTGTACACGACCTGCCCTTGTTATAATGTATATTGTGCAGCAGCTGAGCGCAGGGTGACTGTACACGACCTGCCCTTGTTATAATGTATATTGTGCAGCAGCTGAGCGCAGGGTGACTGTACACAACCTGCCCTTGTTATAATGTATATTGTACAGTATCTGCCCTTGTTATAATGTATATTGTGCAGCAGCTGAGCGCAGGGTGACTGTACACGACCTGCCCTTGTTATAATGTATATTGCGCAGCAGCTGAGCGCAGGGTGACTGTACACGACCTGCCCTTGTTATAATGTATATTGTACACGACCTGCCCTTGTTATAATGTATATTGTGCAGCAGCTGAGCGCAGGGTGACTGTACACAACCTGCCGTTGTTATAATGTATATTGTACAGTATCTGCCCTTGTTATAATGTATATTGTGCAGCAGCTGAGCGCAGGGGAACTGTACACGACCTGCCCTTGTTATAATGTATATTGTGCAGCAGCTGAGCGCAGGGTGACTGTACACGACCTGCCCTTGTTATAATGTATATTGTGCAGCAGCTGAGCGCAGGGTGACTGTACACGACCTGCCCTTGTTATAATGTATATTGTGCAGCAGCTGAGCGCAGGGTGACTGTACACGACCTGCCCTTGTTATAATGTATATTGCACAGCAGCTGAGCGCAGGGTGACTGTACACGACCTGCCCTTGTTATAATGTATATTGCGCAGCAGCTGAGCGCAGGGTGACTGTACACGACCTGCCCTTGTTATAATGTATATTGTGCAGCAGCTGAGCGCAGGGTGACTGTACACGACCTGCCGTTGTTATAATGTATATTGTACAGTATCTGCCCTTGTTATAATGTATATTGTACAGCAGCTGAGCGCAGGGTGACTGTACACGACCTGCCCTTGTTATAATGTATATTGTGCAGCAGCTGAGCGCAGGGGGACTGTACACGACCTGCCCTTGTTATAATGTATATTGTGCAGCAGCTGAGCGCAGGGGGACTGTACACGACCTGCCCTTGTTATAATGTATATTGCGCAGCAGCTGAGCGCAGGGTGACTGTACACAACCTACCCTTGTTATTGTTATCTATATATATATAATAGACTAAGTGCCTCAACCTTCAAGCAAGAAGAAGAAGTACTTTGCATGAGAAAATGTATGCGTGCTCAAACACCAAGTTTAAGGCCTCTTTTCCACGGACTGTTGAGCTGTGTGCTCAGCAAGCAGTTACCAGGCAGCAGTGAGCAGTTATCATGCAGCAACAAGCAGTTACCAGGCAGCAGCAAGCAGTTACCAGGCAGCAGTGAGCAGTTATGCAGCAACAAGCAGATACCAGGCAGCAACAAGCAGATACCAGGCAGCAGCAAGCAGTTACCAGGCAGCAGCAAGCAGTTACCAGGCAGCAGCCAGCAGTTACCGGGCAGCAGCAAGCAGTTACCAGGCAGCAGCAAGCAGATACCAGGCAGCAGCAAGCAGTTACCAGGCAGCAGCAAGCAGTTACCAGGCAGTAGCAAGCAGTTACCAGGCAGCAGCAAGCAGTTACCAGGCAGCAGCAAGCAGTTACCAGGCAGCAACAAGCAGTTACCGGGCAGTAGTGAGCAGTTGTAAGAGTTTAGTTTGAGAGGCATTTTACTGCCTATCAACTGTCCGTGGTAAAGAGGCCTACCCTAGCAAGTCTGGCTTTGCAAATCTGGCTTAATTGGCTATTCATGAGGCAATGCTCATGCAAATTTGCTTTTGCGTGCCAAACTATGCAGGGTCAAAAAACCAATACCGCAAAGCGGTCGCCCTGCTACATGCCAGTGATGAGCGAAAATGCAAAAATTTGTTTCGACAAATTTTTACCGAATTTTCGCCTAATTTCGTTTTGACAGGCAAATTTTCCATCGCGTTACTTGCGTATTATTGCTGACATTTTCCGCATAAGGGCATTAGCGTCCGCATTCAGAGAAGTTTCTTGCGCATTATTGCGGACATTTTTCCGTATAAACGTCCGCATAGACTGAATTTCCATGCGGATTATTGTGGACATTTTTCCACATAAGGGCATAAGCATCCGCATACAATGAATTTTCGATGCTGGTCGAAAACGCAAATATTTCTGAAGATTTTCGTGAAAATTCGCCAAAAATGAAAATGGGATTTTCGATGCGAAACTGCTACATGCTACATTAGCACTATCCAGGAGCACCACGGGGAGGATTCCCAATGCCCCCTTTTTATACAACCGGGGGGATCGTGGGTCCCAGGCTCTCTCGCTGCCTGGGAACCACAGCGGCACCCCGGATATTAGAAACAGGCACTTACCTTAACGTCCATTGCGTTCTGCTACATGCGCATTAACTTGGGGGCACCACATGAGAAAGGAGTGAAGCATGGGTCACCCCGAGCTTTAGAGCTCAGGGCTGGCTCACATACAACACTCCGGGGGGGGGGGAGACAAGCACAGACAACTCACTCCAGGGTTCACACCGCCGGAGCAAGCCATCCACCACCTGCCTCCAAAGGATACAAACTGCAAAAAATGCTTTCCATGAGAAAATTAATGCGCATGTAGCAGAACGCAATGGACGTTAAGGTAAGTGCCTGTTTTTAATATTGGGAGGTGGGTGCAGACGGCTCTCCCGGCGCTGGCCACGCTTGGGGGGGGGGGGGTGCCTGTGCCACCTAGCCTCCCTCTCCGGGGTGCTGTTGTGGTTTCCAGGCAGTGAGAGAGCCTGGGACCCGCGGTCCCCCCGGTTGTATAAAAAGGGGGGCATTGGGAATCCTCCCCGTGGCGCTCCTGGATAGTGCTAATGTAGCATGAACTTATTCCCGCAGGGCGACCGCTTTGCAGTATTGGTTTTTTGACCCTGCATAGTTTGGCATGCGAAAGCAAATGCATATTTGCATGAGGATTGCCTCATGAATAGCCAATTAGGCCAGATTTGGAAAGCCAGACTTGCTAGGGTTAAACTTGGTGTTTGAGCACGCATACATTTTCTAATGGAAAGCCTAAAGGTGGGTACACACATCAGATAAAAGTCTTTGGAAAATGAAAGATCACAGACCAATGTTACCCCCTTCCATGTAGTATGAGAGCCATACCTACACAGTCTATTCTATTGAGCTGAACTCCCCATCAGATACAATTTTTTGCAAGATGCTGCACACAAAGATGCTGTACACATGCAACAGATCAGTATCTGCAAAAGATCTGTTCCTGCAAAAAATCAGTTTCTGCAAAATGCATTCATAGTCTATGATATCTGCAGATCTCATGCTGGGCATACACAGTATGTTTTCTACCATGTAATCGAGCCGCTGATGGCTCGATTGATAATTTCCGACGTGCTCGATACCCCGCCGGATAGATTCTGCGCTCGATACCGGCGGGCAGGACAAAAGAAGAAACGAGTGGAAAATAAGAAAGCGCCCGCGGGGACGAGCGGGAATCGATCCGGGCGCCCACGGGGATGAGCGGGAATCGAGCGGCTCGATTACATGGTAGAAAACGTACCATGTATGCCCAGCATAATACACACCTTGTTTGACGGACATTCATCTGCAGATCAGACAATCATCTGCAGATCCAAAGATCCATCCTGGTTGATCTGATCTGCAGATGATTGTCCGTTAAACAAGGTGTGTATGAGATCTGCAGATATAGACTATGAATGTATTTTGCAGGAACAGATCTTTTGCAGATACTGATCTGTTGCATGTGTACAGCATCTGTGTGTGCAGCATCTTGCAAAGATTTCTGTCTGATGGGGAGTTCTGCTCCATAGAATAGAGTGTGTAGAGTATGGCTCTCATACTACATGGAAGGGGGTAAAATTGGTCTGTGATCTTTGATTTTCCAAAGACTTTTATCTGATGTGTGTACCCACCTTTATTATTCTTGCTTCAAGGTTGAGGCACGTACTCTATTAGATAGATAGATAGATAGATAGATAGATAGATAGATAGATAGATAGAAGATGCGGCGTATGCTACGACGCGGGTCGGCTAGTAATGTATATTGTGCAGCAGCTGAGCGCAGGGTGACTGTACACGACCTGCCCTTGTTATAATGTATATTGCGCAGCAGCTGAGCGCAGGGTGACTGTACACGACCTGCCCTTGTTATAATGTATATTGCGCAGCAGCTGAGCGCAGGGTGACTGTACACGACCTGCCCTTGTTATAATGTATATTACGCAGCAGCTGAGCGCAGGGTGACTGTACACGACCTGCCGTTGTTATAATGTATATTGTACAGTATCTGCCCTTGTTATAATGTATATTGCGCAGCAGCTGAGCGCAGGGTGACTGTACACGACCTGCCCTTGTTATAATGTATATTGTGCAGCAGCTGAGCGCAGGGTGACTGTACACGACCTGCCCTTGTTATAATGTATATTGTGCAGCAGCTGAGCGCAGGGTGACTGTACACGACCTGCCGTTGTTATAATGTATATTGTACAGTATCTGCCCTTGTTATAATGTATATTGCGCAGTAGCTGAGCGCAGGGTGACTGTACACGACCTGCCTTTGTTATAATGTATATTGTACAGTATCTGCCCTTGTTATAATGTATATTGTGCAGCAGCTGAGCGCAGGGTGACTGTACACAACCTGCCCTTGTTATAATGTATATTGTGCAGCAGCTGAGCGCAGGGTGACTGTACACGACCTGCCCTTGTTATAATGTATATTGTGCAGCAGCTGAGCGCAGGGTGACTGTACACAACCTGCCCTTGTTATAATGTATATTGTACAGTATCTGCCCTTGTTATAATGTATATTGTGCAGCAGCTGAGCGCAGGGTGACTGTACACGACCTGCCCTTGTTATAATGTATATTGCGCAGCAGCTGAGCGCAGGGTGACTGTACACGACCTGCCCTTGTTATAATGTATATTGTGCAGCAGCTGAGCGCAGGGTGACTGTACACGACCTGCCGTTGTTATAATGTATATTGTACAGTATCTGCCCTTGTTATAATGTATATTGCGCAGTAGCTGAGCGCAGGGTGACTGTACACGACCTGCCCTTGTTATAATGTATATTGTACAGTATCTGCCCTTGTTATAATGTATATTGTGCAGCAGCTGAGCGCAGGGTGACTGTACACAACCTGCCCTTGTTATAATGTATATTGTGCAGCAGCTGAGCGCAGGGTGACTGTACACGACCTGCCCTTGTTATAATGTATATTGCGCAGCAGCTCAGCGCAGGGTGACTGTACACGACCTGCCCTTGTTATAATGTATATTGTGCAGCAGCTGAGCGCAGGGTGACTGTACACGACCTGCCGTTGTTATAATGTATATTGTACAGTATCTGCCCTTGTTATAATGTATATTGCGCAGTAGTTGAGCGCAGGGTGACTGTACACGACCTGCCCTTGTTATAATGTATATTGCGCAGCAGCTGAGCGCAGGGTGACTGTACACAACCTGCCCTTGTTATAATGTATATTGTACAGTATCTGCCCTTGTTATAATGTATATTGTGCAGCAGCTGAGCGCAGGGTGACTGTACACGACCTGCCCTTGTTATAATGTATATTGCGCAGCAGCTGAGCGCAGGATGACTGTACACGACCTGCCCTTGTTATAATGTATATTGCGCAGCAGCTGAGCTCAGGGTGACTGTACACGACCTGCCCTTGTTATAATGTATATTGCGCAGCAGCTGAGCGCAGGGTGACTGTACACAACCTGCCCTTGTTATAATGTATATTGCGCAGCAGCTGAGCGCAGGGTGACTGTACACGACCTGCCCTTGACTGAGGCAGAGACAGACTGTTATTTCATATTACCGAGGCCTCCACTGATAATAAGAAGCCATTAACAATCTATCTTCCTAATATAAAGAGCGGAGTCCATCTTATCATGCAGGAAGCCACAGGCTGTACAGAATTCACTCATAAATCATTACATGCTCTGTTATATAGTTACCAAATTCATTAGTTTTTACATGAAGTAATTTCTGGACAATCTCACTGGTTACAGCTCTGCTTCCTCTCTGACATGTTTAGTGTGTTGTTTCTACTTTGCTTCTTCTATATTTTTTGCTTAAAGAGAACCTGCAACAAACGAAAGTTCCCCTGGGGGGTAGTTACCTCGGGAGGGGGAAGTCTCAGGGTCCCAATGAGGCTTTCCCCTCCCCTGTAGCTGCAGGCAGTCCAGCGCTGGCTCCCCCGAAGTGTCCCGGAATCCTCCCTCGACTAGGCTGACAAGCGCTGATTTATTTACCTCTCCTGGCTCCAGTGAGGGCGCTGTTGCGGCTCTCAGCACGGAGATAGGTAAAAATAGCCGATCTCTGTTGGGTCTGCTCTGCTGCGCAGGTGCAGGAGACTTGCAGGAGACTTGCGCCTGCGCAGTAGAGTGGGCCGACATGCGATCGGCTATTTCCGCCTATCTCCGAGCAGAGAGCCGATACTGCGCCTACGCTGGAGCCGGGAAGGTAAATATTTACATCCCCGCTGTTCCGGGAGGTTTATCGCCGCTGCCGTGGGACACAGCAGGACGGGGGAAGCCTCAATAGGATCCAGAGACTTCCCCCACCTGAGGGGAGTACCCCCAGTGGAGGTTTTTTTCGTTACAGGTTTTCTTTAAAGCATACCTGAAGCAGAAAACAAAATGAGAGAAGCATTTGGCACTGAAGTCTGGTTTTGCTCAGAGAATTGTGCCGGCTCTGCAACTGAGGCTCATAGATTTATTTTCATTTTTCAGTCCGCTGGCTTCATTTTGAAGATTGCATTAACATTGAGGGGTTTACTATAAAGCACAACTGAAGTTGTTAAAGGATACCCGAAGTGACATGTGACATGATGAGATAGACATGTGTATGTACAGTGCCTAGTACACAAATTACTATGCTGTGTTCCTTTTTATTCTTTCTCTGTCTGAAAGAGTTAAATATCAGGTATGTAAGTGGCTGACTCAGTCCTGACTCAGACAGGAAGTGACTACAGTGTGACACTCACTGATAAAAGCAAGAAGTTTTAAATCAGGATGATACCATTTATTGGCAAACTACAAATGAATAAAACACTGATAAAAAAAATCCCCTTTTTACCTCTTTCCTGCTCTCAGAAGCCATTTCTGCTAGGAAAGTGTTTTATAGTTGGAATTTCTTGTCAGTAAGGGTCACACTGTAGTCACTTCCTGTCTGGGTCAGGACGAAGTCAGCCACTTACATACCTGATATTTAACTCTTTCAGACAGAGAAAGAAAAAAAGGAACACAGCCTAGTTATTTGTGTGCTAGGCACTGTACATACACATGTCTATCTTATCATGTCACTTCGGGTATCCTTTAATTTATGAAGCTCACGTTGTTTAAAGTAAATTATTGAATTATTTTTGGCAATGCTTTTTGAAATGTTAGTACTGTATATACTCACGTATAAGCCTAATTTTTCAGCATAAAAAATGTGCTGAAAAGTTACCCTCTCGGCTTATATGCTAGTCAGTGGAGCAGAACGGATGGAGGAGCAGGTTTTGTTACTGGCGCCTTGCTGTGTCCGTGCCCCCCATCCCCTGCAGTATGGTGTGCAGAGTGCGCTGCTCAGGACTACCTGTGTCTCCTGGCTTGTGGAGCGTGCAAGCAACGTGTCAGCAGTGCAATGATCGGGACTTACATACACAACAGAGGGGTGCAGCGCTCCCCAGGGACTTACATACACAACAGAGGGGTGCAGCGCTCCCCAGGGACTTACATACACAACAGAGGGGTGCAGCGCTGCCCAGGGACTTACATACACAACAGAGGTGTGCAGTGCCCCCCAGGGACTTACATACACAGCAGCGGTGTGCAGCGCTTCCCAGAGACTTACATACACAACAGAGGTGTGCAGCGCCCCCCAGAGACTTACATACACAGCAGAGGCGTGCAGCACCCCCCAGAGACTTACATACACAACAGAGGTGTGCAGCGCCCCCCAGGGACTTACATACACAACAGAGGGGTGCAGCGCTCCCCAGGGACTTACATACACAACAGAGGGGTGCAGCGCTCCCCAGGGACTTACATACACAACAGAGGGGTGCAGCGCTGCCCAGGGACTTACATACACAACAGAGGTGTGCAGTGCCCCCCAGGGACTTACATACACAGCAGCGGTGTGCAGCGCTTCCCAGAGACTTACATACACAACAGAGGTGTGCAGCGCCCCCCAGAGACTTACATACACAGCAGAGGCGTGCAGCACCCCCCAGAGACTTACATACACAACAGAGGTGTGCAGCGCCCCCCAGAGACTTACATACACAACAGAGGTGTGCAGCGCCCCCCAGAGACTTACATACACAGCAGAGGTGTGCAGCGCCCCCCAGGGACTTACATACACAACAGAGGTGTGCAGCGCCCCCCAGAGACTTACATACACAACAGAGGTGTGCAGCGCCCCCCAGGGACTTACATACACAACAGAGGGGTGCAGCGCTGCCCAGGGACTTACATACACAACAGAGGTGTGCAGTGCCCCCCAGAGACTTACATACACAACAGAGGTGTGCAGCGCCCCCCAGGGACTTACATACACAACAGAGGTGTGCAGCGCCCCCCAGAGACTTACATACACAACAGAGGTGTGCAGCGCCCCCCAGGGACTTACATACACAACAGAGGGGTGCAGCGCTGCCCAGGGACTTACATACACAACAGAGGTGTGCAGTGCCCCCCAGGGACCTAAATTACACACCTAAAACACAAATTAGATGCAAAACTATGCACTAAATCCTAATCGAGATAAACTGAATGCAAGCTAATACACATGCAGCCAGCCAGTAGAGGTGAACCGAACAGTTCGCTGACGGACAGTATTTGGCAAATGTCCACTGTTCGCGTTCTCCAGGAACTGCAAACATTTGGTGTGTTCGACCCGCACTCTATACATCATAACTGAGCCATGACCCCTTACCTCACAGTCAGCAGTCACATGGTAGCTAATGAGCTAGCACCCCCTCCTGGACCCCCCCACAACCCCTTTCAAAAAGCAGTTGTAGTTGTAATATTGGATTCATTCTCTGCTGGCTGCTGACTGTTAGTGAGAGCAGGGTCAGACTTGCTGCAGATAGGTAGGGAAAGCATTAGCTAGGCCTGTGTTCTTGTTCCTCACTTGCTGTGAAAGCATCCCAAACAGCCCTATTGAGGGCTAGCACATCGGTCTCCTGTGGTATTTTTGTGTGTGCCACAGCCCACTGACACCCAGAGCTGTGCACACTACCGCTGTTTCTACATTATATTGCAGGCACAGAACCACTCCAGTGCATTATTATTTCACTGTATTCTGATAGTAATATTGCATTTCTCTGTGTGAGACACTCCACAGCCCACTGACACCCAGAGCTCTGCATAATGGAATTTCTGCCCTTCAGGGATCAATACCCGACTTTTCGTCAACTCTGCAATTTTTGGTGGGACTTTTGGCATGGTTCCCCCTCTGGCATGCCACAGTCCAGGTGTTAGACCCCTTGAAACAACTTTCACATCACTTTTGTGGCCAGAAACAGTCTTTGTAGGTTTTAAAATTCGCCTGCCCATTGAAGTCTATGGTGGTTGACCGGGTTTGCCTGTTCGCATTTGCTGTTCATGAATGGAAAATTTTATGTTCATCATTCTCTACTAGCAATAAGTAGACTTACATTTTTTTGTACAACAGGAGATATTGGCAGCGCTTCCAAATGCAGACAGCGCCTGAGTTGACCAGCCGCATAGATGTGCAGAGACCATACACAGGCAGATTACACAACTTGCATTCAAAAAAGATGCAGCAAAGGAGGACGTTCGCTTCCAAAACAGTTTGCACACAGATTTTTAGGTACTAGACTCTTCCACGGCGATGACGTGACCTCACTGAAGAGACCTAACCACTAGCTAACAGAATATGTTTACACAACATTGTGAGACAGAATTAAAGCTTATCTTTTAGAAAACAAATGGTGGAATCTTCTGACCTCTGGTGAGTTCCGCTGACCAGTGACTGCAGAGAAGAGCAAGGCCCAGGCAGGGGCTGCGGTGTGACCTCCGGTAGGTTCCGCTGACCGGTGACTGCAGAGAAGAGCAAGGCCCAGGCAGGGGCAGCGGTGTGACCTCCGGTGGGTTCCGCTGACCGGTGACTGCAGAGAAGAGCAAGGCCCAGGCAGGGGCTGCGGTGTGACCTCCGGTAGGTTCCGCTGACCGGTGACTGCAGAGAAGAGCAAGGCCCAGGCAGGGGCTGCGGTGTGACCTCCGGTGGGTTCCGCTGACCGGTGACTGCAGAGAAGAGCAAGGCCCAGGCAGGGGCTGCGGTGTGACCTCCGGTAGGTTCCGCTGACCGGTGACTGCAGAGAAGAGCAAGGCCCAGGCAGGGGCTGCAGTGTGACCTCCGGTGGGTTCCGCTGACCGGTGACTGCAGAGAAGAGCAAGGCCCAGGCAGGGGCTGCGGTGTGACCTCCGGTGGGTTCCGCTGACTGGTGACTGCAGAGAAGAACAAGGCTCAGGCAGGGGCTGCGGTGTGACCTCCGGTGGGTTCTGCTGACCGGTGACTGCAGAGAACAGCAAGGCCCAGGCAGGGGCTGCGGTGTGACCTCCGGTGGGTTCCGCTGACCGGTGACTGCAGAGAAGAGCAAGGCTCAGGCAGGGGCTGCGATGTGACCTCCGGTGGGTTCCGCTGACCGGTGACTGCAGAGAACAGCAAGGCCCAGGCAGGGGATGCGGTGTGACCTCCGGTGGGTTCCGCTGACCGGTGACTGCAGAGAACAGCAAGGCCCAGGCAGGGGCTGCGGTGTGACTTCTGGTAGGTTCAGCTGACTGCAGAGAAGAGCAAGGCCCAGGCAGGGGCTGCGGTGTGACCTCCGGTGGGTTCAGCTGACCGATGACTGCAGAGAAGAGCAATGCACAGGCAGGGGCTGTGGTGTGACCTCCGGTGGGTTCAGCTGACCGATGACTGCAGAGAAGAGCAAGGCCCAGGTAGGGGCTGTGGTGTGACCTCCGGTGGGTTCCGCTGACTGGTGACTGCAGAGTAGAGCAAGGCCCAGGCAGGGGCTGCGGTGTGACCTCCGGTGGGTTCCGCTGACCGGTGACTGCAGAGAAGAGCAAGGCTCAGGCACGGGCTGCGGTGTGACCTCCGGTGGGTTCCGCTGACTGCAGAGTAGAGCAAGGCCCAGGCAGGGGCAGCGGTGTGACCTCTGGTGGGTTCCGCTGACCGGTGACTGCAGAGAAGAGCAAGGCCCAGGCACGGGCTGCGGTGTGACCTCTGGTGGGTTCCGCTGACCAGTGACTGCAGAGAAGAGCAAGGCCCAGGCAGGGGCTGCGGTGTGACCTCCGGTGGGTTTCGCTGACTGCAGAGAAGAGCAAGGCCCAGGCAGGGGCAGCGGTGTGACCTCCGGTGGGTTCCGCTGACCGGTGACTGCAGAGAAGAGCAAGGCCCAGGCAGGGGCAGCGGTGTGACCTCCGGTGGGTTCCGCTGACCGGTGACTGCAGAGAAGAGCAAGGCCCAGGCAGGGGCTGCGGTGTGACCTCCGGTGGGTTCCGCTGACCGGTAACTGCAGGGTAGAGCAAGGCCCAGGCAGGGGCTGTGGTGTGACCTCCGGTGGGTTCCGCTGACCGGTGACTGCAGAGAAGAGCAAGGCCCAGGCAGGGGCTGCGGTGTGACCTCCGGTGGGTTCCGCTGACCGGTGACTGCAGAGTAGAGCAAGGCCCAGGCAGGGGCAGCGGTGTGACCTCCGGTGGGTTCCGCTGACTGCAGAGTAGAGCAAGGCCCAGGCAGGGGCTGCGGTGTGACTTCTGGTAGGTTCAGCTGACTGCAGAGAAGAGCAAGGCCCAGGCAGGGGCTGCGGTGTGACCTCTGGTGGGTTCTGCTGACCGGTGACTGCAGAGTAGAGCAAGGCCCAGGCAGGGGCTGCGGTGTGACCTCCGGTGGGTTCAGCTGACCGGTGCCTGCAGAGAAGAGCAATGCCCAGGCAGGGGCTGTGGTGTGACCTCCGGTGGGTTCCGCTGACCGGTGACTGCAGAGAAGAGCAAGGCCCAGGCAGGGGCTGCGGTGTGACCTCCGGTGGGTTCCGCTGACTGGTGACTGCAGAGTAGAGCAAGGCCCAGGCAGGGGTAGCGGTGTGACCTCCGGTGGGTTCCGCTGACCGGTGACTGCAGAGAAGAGCAAGGCCCAGGCAGGGGCAGCGGTGTGACCTCCGGTGGGTTCCGCTGACCGGTGACTGCAGAGAAGAGCAAGGCCCAGGCAGGGGCAGCGGTGTGACCTCCGGTGGGTTCCGCTGACCGGTGACTGCAGAGAAGAGCAAGGCCCAGGCAGGGGCTGCGGTGTGACCTCCGGTGGGTTCCGCTGACCGGTGACTGCAGAGTAGAGCAAGGCCCAGGCAGGGGCTGCGGTGTGACCTCCGGTGGGTTCCGCTGACCGGTGACTGCAGAGAAGAGCAAGGCCCAGGCAGGGGCTGCGGTGTGACCTCCGGTGGGTTCCGCTGACTGGTGACTGCAGAGTAGAGCAAGGCCCAGGCAGGGGCAGCGGTGTGACCTCCGGTGGGTTCCGCTGACCGGTGACTGCAGAGAAGAGCAAGGCCCAGGCAGGGGCAGCGGTGTGACCTCCGGTGGGTTCCGCTGACCGGTGACTGCAGAGAAGAGCAAGGCCCAGGCAGGGGCAGCGGTGTGACCTCCGGTGGGTTCCGCTGACCGGTGACTGCAGAGAAGAGCAAGGCCCAGGCAGGGGCTGCGGTGTGACCTCCGGTGGGTTCCGCTGACCGGTGACTGCAGAGTAGAGCAAGGCCCAGGCAGGGGCTGCGGTGTGACCTCCGGTGGGTTCCGCTGACCGGTGACTGCAGAGAAGAGCAAGGCCCAGGCAGGGGCTGCGGTGTGACCTCCGGTGGGTTCCGCTGACCGGTGACTGCAGAGAAGAGCAAGGCCCAGGCAGGGGCTGCGGTGTGACCTCCGGTGGGTTCCGCTGACTGGTGACTGCAGAGTAGAGCAAGGCCCAGGCAGGGGCAGCGGTGTGACCTCCGGTGGGTTCCGCTGACCGGTGACTGCAGAGAAGAGCAAGGCCCAGGCAGGGGCAGCGGTGTGACCTCCGGTGGGTTCCGCTGACCGGTGACTGCAGAGAAGAGCAAGGCCCAGGCAGGGGCTGCGGTGTGACCTCCGGTGGGTTCCGCTGACCGGTGACTGCAGAGAAGAGCAAGGCCCAGGCAGGGGCTGCGGTGTGACCTCCGGTGGGTTCCGCTGACCGGTGACTGTAGAGAAGAGCAAGGCCCAGGCAGGGGCAGCGGTGTGACCTCCGGTGGGTTCCGCTGACCGGTGACTGCAGAGAAGAGCAAGGCCCAGGCAGGGGCTGCGGTGTGACCTCCGGTGGGTTCCGCTGACCGGTGACTGCAGAGAAGAGCAAGGCCCAGGCAGGGGCTGCGGTGTGACCTCCGGTGGGTTCCGCTGACCGGTGACTGCAGAGAAGAGCAAGGCCCAGGCAGGGGCTGCGGTGTGACCTCCGGTGGGTTCCGCTGACCGGTGACTGCAGAGAAGAGCAAGGCCCAGGCAGGGGCTGCGGTGTGACCTCCGGTGGGTTCCGCTGACCGGTGACTGTAGAGAAGAGCAAGGCCCAGGCAGGGGCTGCGGTGTGACCTCCGGTGGGTTCCGCTGACCGGTGACTGCAGAGAAGAGCAAGGCCCAGGCAGGGGCTGCGGTGTGACCTCCGGTGGGTTCCGCTGACTGGTGACTGCAGAGTAGAGCAAGGCCCAGGCAGGGGCAGCGGTGTGACCTCCGGTGGGTTCCGCTGACCGGTGACTGCAGAGAAGAGCAAGGCCCAGGCAGGGGCTGCGGTGTGACCTCCAGTGGGTTCCGCTGACCGGTGACTGCAGAGTAGAGCAAGGCCCAGGCAGGGGCTGCGGTGTGACCTCCGGTGGGTTCCGCTGACCGGTGACTGCAGAGAAGAGCAAGGCCCAGGCAGGGGCTGCGGTGTGACCTCCGGTGGGTTCTGCTGACCGGTGACTGCAGAGAAGAGCAAGGCCCAGGCAGGGGCTGCGGTGTGACCTCCGGTGGGTTCCGCTGACCGGTGACTGCAGAGAAGAGCAAGGCCCAGGCAGGGGCTGCGGTGTGACCTCCGGTGGGTTCCGCTGACCGGTGACTGCAGAGTAGAGCAAGGCCCAGGCAGGGGCTGCGGTGTGACCTCCGGTGGGTTCCGCTGACCGGTGACTGCAGAGTAGAGCAAGGCCCAGGCAGGGGCTGCGGTGTGACCTCCGGTGGGTTCCGCTGACCGGTGACTGCAGAGAAGAGCAAGGCCCAGGCAGGGGCTGCGGTGTGACCTCCGGTGGGTTCCGCTGACCGGTGACTGCAGAGAAGAGCAAGGCCCAGGCAGGGGCTGCGGTGTGACCTCCGGTGGGTTCCGCTGACCGGTGACTGTAGAGAAGAGCAAGGCCCAGGCAGGGGCAGCGGTGTGACCTCCGGTGGGTTCCGCTGACCGGTGACTGCAGAGAAGAGCAAGGCCCAGGCAGGGGCTGCGGTGTGACCTCCGGTGGGTTCCGCTGACCGGTGACTGCAGAGAAGAGCAAGGCCCAGGCAGGGGCTGCGGTGTGACCTCCGGTGGGTTCCGCTGACCGGTGACTGCAGAGAAGAGCAAGGCCCAGGCAGGGGCTGCGGTGTGACCTCCGGTGGGTTCCGCTGACCGGTGACTGCAGAGAAGAGCAAGGCCCAGGCAGGGGCTGCGGTGTGACCTCCGGTGGGTTCCGCTGACCGGTGACTGTAGAGAAGAGCAAGGCCCAGGCAGGGGCTGCGGTGTGACCTCCGGTGGGTTCCGCTGACCGGTGACTGCAGAGTAGAGCAAGGCCCAGGCAGGGGCTGCGGTGTGACCTCCGGTGGGTTCCGCTGACCGGTGACTGCAGAGTAGAGCAATGCCCAGGCAGGGGCAGCGGTGTGACCTCCGGTGGGTTCCGCTGACCGGTGACTGCAGAGAAGAGCAAGGCCCAGGCAGGGGCTGCGGTGTGACCTCCGGTGGGTTCCGCTGACCGGTGACTGCAGAGAAGAGCAAGGCCCAGGCAGGGGCTGCCATAAGCTTAGACTAATTATGCAGGCTTTGGTGGACATCTGGTGGAGAGCAGGTGTAAGTCTAATGGTGGTCGGTGTAAAACAAGGCCGGGGTGCCACACGAAGCATCCCCCACCTACCTGAGCCTATGGTTATGATGAGTGTGGTCAGTTATATCCATATCTCATGGTGGTATCTGATCTGGTGAGGAAAGTGAGGATTCACAAGTCCTCTCCTTTATGGACCAGAACTGTGAGGAGCACACCTGCGGGAGGGGAGTGTACGGACCTGAGGTCACTAAGCCACCTCAGGAACAACCTCCAGATGAATGCAATACTATGAGCAACCACTGGAGGCCACCATGTATATGCTTTTCATTGGTGACCATGAAAATACTAATTTTCATGCGAAAACGGCAGTGAAAAAAAGGTTACGCGTGTTATAGCGCGCACACAACGCTTACGCAAGTACTGCCATCAATACCCCTCCTTTCCTCCACATAGCTGCATCTAGCATGAGACTCCCCCCACTACCCTGAAGAGCGGTGCAGAAAGGGAGAGGGTATATCACCTGGAGGACAAGCCTATAAGTGCATAAAGAGGTTTAATGGTGGCCTCAAAATCACATTCCATTTACCCAGTGCTCTGTGTTTACAATGCAGTCTACAACATGACCCTGCATTGCAAGCATTCCAATATATTCATACATGTTTCTGCTGTAATAAATCTTATCTCGGTCAGCCTGGCTCTATTTCTCCCCTCCCACATTCCTGCTCCTCACTGATTCAGTGTCAAGATGCTGAAATACCATCTATGCTGTGCTCACATGTGTTTACAAAGCAAGCTATATATGACAGGGCAGTTTCTAGGAGAAAAAAAGAGTAAGAGAGGAAGTGACTTGATGATTGGCCTCAGTCAGAGGTAGTAAAGATGGAAAATGTCTGAAACAGTTTTCTCTTTATTTATTATATAAAATTCACTGAAATCCCAACATGGATAGTACAATACATCTGTTATGTAGATAAAACAAGTCTTTTTTTTTTTACTTATAAAAAACAGGTATTTATTTACTTATATATGTGTTTTTTTTCTTCCTGGGATAGTATGGCTGTCTCTGCTGCGTTACAGTCAGGTTATAGGGAACACGGCGTGTGCTATACAATATGTAGCTATTGCTTGCAGTGCAGATAGTCATTAGATTATGAATGCGGTAACGTCAGGTTATAGCGGAGCACGGCGTGTGCTATACAATATGTAGCTATTGCTTGCAGTGCAGATAGTCATTAGATTATGAATGCGGTAACGTCAGGTTATAGGGGAGCACGGCGTGTGCTATACAATATGTAGCTATTGCTTGCAGTGCAGATAGTCATTAGATTATGAATGCGGTAACGTCAGGTTATAGCGGAGCACGGCGTGTGCTATACAATATGTAGCTATTGCTTGCAGTGCAGATAGTCATTAGATTATGAATGCGGTAACGTCAGGTTATAGGGGAACACGGCGTGTGCTATACAATATGTAGCTATTGCTTGCAGTGCAGATAGTCATTAGATTATGAAGGCGGTAACGTCAGGTTATAGGGGAGCACGGCGTGTGCTATACAACATGTAGCTATTGCTTGCAGTGCAGATAGTCATTAGATTATGAATGCGGTAACGTCAGGTTATAGGGGAGCACGGCGTGTGCTATACAATATGTAGCTATTGCTTGCAGTGCAGACAGTCATTAGATTATGAATGCGGTAACGTCAGGTTATAGGGGAGCACGGCGTGTGCTATACAATATGTAGCTATTGCTTGCAGTGCAGATAGTCATTAGATTATGAATGCGGTAACGTCAGGTTATAGGGGAACACGGCGTGTGCTATACAATATGTAGCTATTGCTTGCAGTGCAGATAGTCATTAGATTATGAATGCGGTAACGTCAGGTTATAGCGGAGCACGGCGTGTGCTATACAATATGTAGCTATTGCTTGCAGTGCAGACAGTCATTAGATTATGAATGCGGTAACGTCAGGTTATAGCGGAGCACGGCGTGTGCTATACAATATGTAGCTATTGCTTGCAGTGCAGACAGTCATTAGATTATGAATGCGGTAACGTCAGGTTATAGGGGAGCACGGCGTGTGCTATACAATATGTAGCTATTGCTTGCAGTGCAGATAGTCATTAGATTATGAATGCGGTAACGTCAGGTTATAGCGGAGCACGGCGTGTGCTATACAATATGTAGCTATTGCTTGCAGTGCAGACAGTCATTAGATTATGAATGCGGTTACGTCAGGTTATAGGGGAGCACGGCGTGTGCTATACAATATGTAGCTATTGCTTGCAGTGCAGACAGTCATTAGATTATGAATGCGGTAACGTCAGGTTATAGGGGAGCACGGCGTGTGCTATACAATATGTAGCTATTGCTTGCAGTGCAGACAGTCATTAGATTATGAAGGTTTCTGCATTTATGACTCTCCTTCCCCGGCTGCCACCTTTAGACTTTACCCCGTATCTCTCCAGGCCGGGAAGATGGAGGAGAAGCTGTTCTATCCCTCGGTAGCTCTGCTCTATTTCCTGGCTCTGTCCTGGGAGAGTCGTGGAGACAGGCTGATCCTTGGAACCGTCGCGTCCCTCAATGTCTTCTGCCTCTTCATGGTGGCTCAGCCGATCTGCGTCATGTTGGGTGGCCTGCAGGGAGCTCTGATCTACATCGCATTGGCCGTCACCTCATATGTCTCCCTGCCCAGGAAAGAGCAGCCCAGAGAGAAGACAGCTAGAAGGAAGGAACAGAAGAGTACGATCACTGCGAAGAGAGACAAAGATGTCAGGAAAGAGCAATGAGTGACGCAAAACAAGGTATAACCCTGCAGTAATTATACAGATGTGTATCAGCACAATATACCCCAACCAGATATGGAAGTATCGGCCTACTCACTATAATAAACCCAAAATGGCAGATTCCCCAAATAATCCTATTAATTAAGTTTGATTTTAAAAGACAACTGAAGTGAGAGAGATGTGGAGGCTGCCATATGTATTTCCTGTTAAATAATACCAGTTGCCTGGCTTTCCTCTTTGGCTGCAGTAGTGTCTGAATCACACACCTGAAATAAGCATGCAGCAAATCCAGTCACACGTCAGTCACCTGATCTGCTGCATGCTTGTTCAGGGGCTGTGGTTAAAAGCATTAGAGACAGAGGATCAGCAGGACTGCCAGGCAATCTGCATTGTTTAAAAGGAAATAGCCTCCATATCCCCCTCACTTCAGGTGTGCTTTTAGTGTTACCTCCACCTTTTCATGTTGTGTACCTGTGCTTGCCTCTAGCTGTGCGCCTCTCCATACAGACTCCAGACCAGTAGAGTGTCAGTCATTTCCTGTGAGCAGGTATAGTCTTCCTGTTACTCCACACCTATGCTACTTCCTGTGAATGACAAGGCTGCATCCTCATACTTGTGTATTCTGCTGTAATACAGGGATTCTGGGAAATGTAGTCTGGCATCCATTGCTCCACCTACTTTGAGCATCACATGGCCGACTTCACTCCTTCCTGACCACTCCCCCAGACAGGCCTTACTTATCCTTCTGTCTAACTTCAACTCTTCCTCCTTACTTTGTTTTAGCCTCATTATCACTTTCACTGAAGCCCGACCCTAATTTAAAGAGAACCCGAGGTGTGTTTAACCTTCCTGGCGGTAAGCCCGAGCTGAGCTCGGGGTAAGCCGCCGGAAGGCACCGCTCAGGCCCCGCTGGGCCGATTTGCATAATTTTTTTTTTGCTGCACGCAGCTAGCACTTTGCTAGCTGCGTGCAGTGCCCGATCGCCGCCGCTACCCGCCGATCCGCCGCTATCCGTCGCGCCGCAGCCGCCCCCCCCCCCAGACCCCTGCGCTGCCTGGCCAATCAGTGCCAGGCAGCTCTAAGGGGTGGATCGGAATCCCCTTTGACGTCACGACGTCGATGACGTCGGTGATGTCATCCCGCCCCGTCGCCATGGCGACTTTGTCTCGCTACATGAAAAAAAATTTTTTTAAAAAAAAGAAGATTTGCTGCCCCCTGGCGATTTTTTAGCAAACCGCCAGGAGGGTTAAAGAATGTTATCTGCATACAGAGGCTGGATCTGCCTATACAGCCCAGCCTCTGTTGCTATCCCAAACCCCACTATGGTCCCCCTGCACTCTGCAATCCCTCATAAATCACAGCCGTGCTGTGAGGCTGTGTTTACATCTGTAGTGTCAGTCTCAGCTGCTCCCCCGCCTCCTGCATAGCTCCGGTCCCTGCCCCCGTCCCTTCCCTCCAATCAGCAGGGAGGGAAGGGATGCAGGCGGGGACTGGAGTTCTGCAGGAGGCGGGGAGAGCAGCAGACTGACACTATAGAGATAAACACAGCCAGCTCTGACAAGCTGTTTGTCAGCAGCGTGGCTGTGATTTATGAGGGATTGCAGAGTGCAGGGGGACCTTAGGGGGGTTTTGGGATAGCAACAGAGGCTGGGCTGTATAGGCAGATCCAGCCTCTGTATGCAGATAATATTCTTCAAACCCACCTCGGGTTCTCTTTAATGACTAATGTACTGTTAGCTAAAATCTAACTCAACAATTTCCCCAAACCCTAACCAGTATCCCAAGCCTTGCTGCTTCATCATGGGGGGAGCTGTCCCAACTTTTTGAGATCAGAAAGAGGGACACTTAAGCCACGCCCCTGCCACACCCCTAATCATGCCCCTGACACACCCCTAGTCACGCATACTATAAAGATTTCATAAGAAAAATATGTTATTTTGCCATTCAAACCACACTGGTCCTTTCTATCCGGGTTAATTTTCCTTCATATTAACATTTTAAATTAAGAATTATATGTATTTAAAGGATGGAAATCAAGTTTAGAGTCAATTAAACAGATTTTTTTCAGCAAAAAACAAAACAAAACACGTTTATTTACACAGATCTGTACATGAGTCCTGAAAGAGGGACAAATAAGGAAGGAGAGAGGGGACAGGGTTCCCAAAGAGGGACTGTCCCTCCAAAAGAGGGACAGTTGGGAGCTATGGCCAGTGATCCCAGAGCAGCGGTGTAACAATAGACCCTGCAAGAGATGCAGTTTCAGGGGGGGCCCGAAACCACAAGGGGCCCTGGCTGAGGGAATGACCACTAAGGAGCAAGGAGAGAAAAAAACTTTCTGCTCTCTGGACAAAATTGTTCTAATGACTGCATCTGCTCAGCCACTGATAACAAATCATACAAAGCTTTGTAGACAAAGATTTGTAGACAGCCCCTTGTCAGTGTGCAGCAGGCTCTTCTGTACAGTGCCCATCCCCAACCTCTCTACCCCTCCCCGAGTGCTGTGTACTGTAGTGATGCTGGAGAAGTCTGCAGAGCCCCGCCCCCAGCCTCTCTACCCCTCCCCAAGTGCTGTGTACTGTAGTGATGCTGGAGGAGTCTGCAGAGCCCCGCCCCCAACCTCTCTCCCTCCCCAAGTGCTGTGTACTGTACTGATGCTGGAGGAGTCTGCAGAGCCCCGCCCCCAACCTCTCCTCCCCTCCCCAAGTGCTGTGTACTGTAGTGATGCTGGAGAAGTCTGCAGAGCCCCGCCCCCAGCCTCTCTACCCCTCCCCAAGTGCTGTGTACTGTAGTGATGCTGGAGGAGTCTGCAGAGACAGTTTTGCTCCATCAGAGATGGACAGAGTGAATGTAATAAGGTGAGGCTGGAAGCAGTTTGGCGGGAGGGGGCCCTATCCAAAGTTTTGTAGGGGGGCCCAGTGATTTCTAGTTTCGCCTCCTGGCTCAGAGCATGGACTGCTGACACCATGGGCAGAGGGCTGTAGTGTAGAGAAGAGATTGCCTGTCCTGAACACCAGCTCAGCCCTGTACAGTCAGGAAGTCCTTGGCCGACGGGCAGAAAATGTGTCTCTTGGTGTTGATCTCATTGATTCCTTTAGGTCTCACCAGATACACAGACCTCATTGCAGCTGAGAATGCTGGGAATGTTACACTGGAAACAGCTTGGTAACCACCCACATAGGCCCACCAGAAATGTCATTGAGTAAAGTTGGCTGATATGGAAGTCATCTCATGTGTATGTGTAACGATTGGTGTAGCAACACAGATGTCTGATTATGTGTGATCTGCAGAATCACCAATAATACAGACGTTATACCTGATTATGTGGATTATGTGGTGATCTGCAGTATCACCAATAATACAAGTATAGCAGGTAACCAATGAGGTATGTAGTGCTTGGTGCAACAGTAACAGAATAAATAGCTGGACCTCACCAGAGGAGCTGGTGGGTATATTTAGAGCACAATAACTGACAGTTTGGCTTTACCTCACCAGAGGAGCTGGTGGGTACTGTCAAAGAGCACCTCACCAGTGACAAGGGCTCACTGGTGAGTAGAGAGGTCAGACAAGCAATGATCAGTAACAGGCGGGCAGGTTCAGTAAAGAATCGACAGGCAATAGAATAGTAAGATATCAGGCAGGGTTCAGCAACAGAGTCAGATAGGCAGATGTACAGGAACGATAAGCAAGAGCAGAGTCAAAGGGTAGCAAGAGTCATACACAGAATATCAATAACAGTATACAATCCTAGTCTTGTGTGAAATCCCTGGTTTCCTCCCAGATCAAAACACACCGGATACTATCTAAGGTCTGAGCGCTAGCAAATAAGTATTCGCAACAGCAGACAAGTTGCGAGTGAACAGAGAAGGCTTATGAAGCAGAGGAGACCCCCACGACCACGCCCACAACAATCAGCCAATCCTGTGGGCCGCGAGTCTCCTCTGACGTCAGCCGACTGGCCGGTCAGCTGACGCGCCTCCTCCCCGCATAAAGGTCCTGTCTCCGCGATACAGCAGCTCTATGTGCAAACGACAGACCCGTCCTCGGCGTACTAGACGCCAGAGGCACGGATGAAGTCCCTGACCATGTAGGCGAGGCGGCTGCAGAAACACCCTGCGTGTCCGCAGCCGCCATAACTGCGGATGTTACAGTATGGATGTTTGTAGACACCAGCTGCTGGCAGTGGATGGAGGAATCTGCAGTTTGTTATACAGACACAAGTGGTCCTCATCACGGCCAATCGCAGTGGTTAGGCCAATTTCCATGCATAAGATGTCCACAGGACCGAGCATCATTGTAGAACGCTCCCCCTTTTTCATGAAGTGCCTCGGTCTATCCTTAGGAGTTGCTGGCTGCTTCTCCTCCCCTGGTCTTCTGGTCTGAGTCACAGAGGACAACAGAGGCTCTCTCTGTGGAGAGTCTTCAAATTCAGGGTTTGTTGGGCCAATGGAGCGAGGGGTGTGCTGCTCTACTGTCCTTGGGTGTTCCAACCCAGAGAATATAATGGCTTGCTTCTCGAGACCCAACCTTGTGCCTGCCTGCCAACTGTTTCCAACTCCATCTAAAGCGGGAATCTAGCAATTTGACTGGTGAACACTGCTCTACCCCCGCAAGTTCGCTGCAATGCTGGACCTGGGTAGCAAGTCCACAATCATCAGGAAAGAAAGAGGTAGTCCGCACTTGTCAGCTCAACAGCTTTATTAATGGACGTATTCAATAACACCAACAGCAGGCATCAAGGCTGACATGTTTCGGACGTCAGTCCTTACTCATAGCCAACACACAAATGACCACATAGGCATCTAAATAGGGAGGTGTGTGTCCAAGAACCACCCAGGCTCCACCCACTAAGGAGTGGTCTCCAGACACAAACGACCTCCCTACCCCTTTCACAATTATAGTAAAAAAAATTCACAACATATTCAAATGTCCAATATACAGATTAAAACAATGCGAAAGAAAAAGACAAAAGGAGCAACTAATCAAAGAGCAAAACCCTGAAATTACTGTAAGTGTAAAGATGATGAATAATTCAAACCCTCATCAGAGGAAACCATTAGCAACAAGTGTGGCGTACATCCAACCGGGGAGAGAAAACATGTCACTCTTATGTTGAGGCATGAGGGGAAGGAGAGGGGAAAAGATTTGTTTATGTTATCAATGCCAGATCCCATCTGGCATTGAGGCCCAATGGGACATCAATTTTCTCAAAAACTATAAGGTCTTTTTGAAAAAAAAAAAAAAACCTCTTGTTCCCACTCTTCTGTTTAACAAACCCTGAAAATGTTCAGGATTTCCACATTCCGATTTCCCCATTCCGATGCAGATTTTACTGGAAATTTCCACCGATTTTTACATTGAATTTCTCAAAAACTACAAGGTCTTTTTGAAGATTTTTTTCCCTCTTGTTCCCACTCTTCTATTTAACAAACCCTAAAAATGTGGTGTTCCTATAGGGGGCCTTGCTATTAACCGCTAAAGTCAGCCGCCATTGACTGAATAAACCAATCAGAGAATGTGGAAATCTTCGCCTAAATCTCAATTCTCTGATTGGTTTATTCATTCTGAGTCTTCTGATTGTCATAAAATTACCGCATATCGGATAATGCGGATTTTCCACATTTTACATTATTGTCAATGGCCGCTGACTTTAGCGGTTAATAGCAAGGCCCCCAGAGGAAGAGCACATTTTTAGGGTTTGTTAAATAGAGGAGTGGGAACAAGAGGGAAAAAATCTTCAAAAAGACCTTGTAGTTTTTGAGAAATTCGATGTAAGAATCGGTGGAAATTTCCACGAAAATCTGCATCGGAATGCGGAAATCGGTAGCGGAAAATGGAATCGGTAGCGGTAATCAACAATGACGGAAACCGGATTTTCCATGGAAACAGAAATTGGCACTTCCGACCATCCCTACCTGAGGCCCCTTTCACACTGGCTGCATTCGGCTGTGATGCAATTGTAGAATACCAGTCCTAAAAAGTGGCACATTGCCAATGTTGTCGTGACCATACAGTGAGGCATACAGTACATGAAAGCATGCTTCACCCTCATGGTAAACACGCCTGTTGTACGGGTAACACACTGCGTGCACTACTGCGTCGGTACTTGTTGTGCTGCGATCAGTGTGATCTCCCCATAGAGCTATCACTGCTTCTGCAATGTGATGCGGCACTGTTGTGCGATGTGGGACACAGCACAGGAAGTGAGCCCAAAACATGTAACAAAGCTGTGCTTATTCAGCTGTGATGTGCGGAGTGTTGGCTGGCATTACTGGGGCCGGCGCCTTCTTACAGGTTAAACTAGCTCTACATTAACAGATCTGTCCTCTTCACTCACTCACTGGACTCTGCTTTACTCAGACCCTGAACCTGGAAACACCTGAGGGGCATCAGGAGGTCATGGCGGAGGAGGAGGCCAGCTGGCGGGCACAGGGGCCTGAGGGGCATCAGGAGGTCATGCCAGAGGAGGAGGCCAGCTGGCAGGCACAGGGGCCTGAGGGGCATCAGGAGGTCATGCCAGAGGAGGAGGCCAGCTGGCAGGCACAGGGGCCTGAGGGGCATCAGGAGGTCATGCCGGAGGAGGCCAGCTGGCAGGCACAGGGGCCTGAGGGGCATCAGGAGGTCATGCCGGAGGAGGCCAGCTGGCAAGCACACGGGCCTGAGGGGCACCAGGAGGTCATGCCGGAGGAGGCTGACTGGCAAGCACAGGGGCCTGAGGGGCATCAGGAGGTCATGCCAGAGGAGGAGGCCAGCTGGCAGGCACAGGGGCCTGAGGGGCATCAGGAGGTCATGCCGGAGGAGGAGGCCAGCTGGCAGGCACAGGGGCCTGAGGGGCATCAGGAGGTCATGGCAGAGGAGTAGGCCAGCTGGCAGGCACAGGGGCCTGAGGGGCATCAGGAGGTCATGGCAGAGGAGGCCAGCTGGCGGGCACAGGGGCCTGAGGGGCATCAGGAGGTCATGGCGGAGGAGGAGGACGAGGGCGGCTGGTGTGCACAGGGGCATCATGAGGTCATGGCAGAGGAGGAGGCCAGCTGGCAGGCACAGGGGCCTGAGGGGCATCAGGAGGTCATGGCGGAGGAGGCCGGCTGACGGGCACAGGGGCCTGAGGGGCATCAGGAGGTCATGGCGGAGGAGGCCGGCTGGTGGGCAGAGGCGCATAAAGGGCATGAGGAGGTCATGGCAGGGGAGGAGGACGAGGCCGGCTGGTGGGCACAGGGGCATCAGGAGGTCATGGCAGGGGAGGAGGACGAGGCCGGCTGGCGGACACAGGGGCATCAGGAGGTCATGGCGGAGGAGGAGGACGAGGCCGGCTGGCAGGCACAGGGGCATCAGGAGGTCATGGAGGAGGAGGCCAGCTGGCGGGCACAGAAGCCTGAGGGGCATCAGGAGGTCATGACGAAGGAGGCTTGCTGGTGGGCACAGGGGCCTGAGGGGCATCAGGAGGTCATGGTGGAGGAGGCTGGCTGGTGGGCACAGGGGCCTGAGGGGCATCAGGAGGTCATGGCGGAGGAGGAGTATGCCAGCTGGCGGGCACAGAAGCCTGAGGGGCATCAGGAGGTCATGGCGGAGGAGAAAGAGGCCGGCTGGCAGGCACAGGGGCCTGAGGGGCATCAGGAGGTCATGGTGGAGGAGGAGGAGGCCGGCTGGCAGGCACAGGGGCCTGAGGGGCATCAGGAGGTCATGGTGGAGGAGAAGGAGGCCGACTGGTAGGCACAGGGGCCTGGGGACATCTGAGGGGCATCAGGAGGTCATGGCGAAGGAGGAGGCCAGCTGGTGGGCACATGGGCCTGAGGGGCATCAGGAGGTCATGGTGGAGGAGGCTGGCTGGCGGGCACAGGGGCCTGAGGGGCATCAGGAGGTCATGGCGGAGGAGAAGGAGGCCGGCTGGCGGGCACATGGGGCCTGAGGGGCATCAGGAGGTCATGGTGGAGGAGGAGGAGGCCGGCTGGCAGGCACAGGGGCCTGAGGGGCATCAGGAGGTCATGGTGGAGGAGGAGGAGGCCGACTGGCAGGCACAGGGGCCTGGGGACATCTGAGGGGCATCAGGAGGTCATGGCGAAGGAGGAGGCCAGCTGGTGGGCACATGGGCCTGAGGGGCATCAGGAGGTCATGGCAAAGGAGAAGGCCAGCTGGTGGGCACATGGGCCTGAGGGGCATCAGGAGGTCATGGTGGAGGAGAAGGAGGAGGCCGGCTGGCGGGCACAGGCGCCTGAGGGGAATCAGGAGGTCATGGTGGAGGAGGAGGAGGCTGACTGGCAGGCACAGGGACCTGGGGACATCTGAGGGGTATCAGGAGGTCATGGTGAAGGAGGAGGCCGGCTGGCGGGCACAGGGGCCTGAGGGGCATCAGGAGGTCATGGCGGAGGAGGCCGGCTTGTGGGCACTGGGGCGTGAGGGGCATCAGGAGGTCATGGCAAAGGAGAAAGAGGAGGCTGGCTGGTGGGCACAGGGGTCTGAGGACACCTGAGGGGCATCAGGAGATCATGGTGGAGGAGAAGGAGGCCGACTGGTAGGCACAGGGGCCTGGGGACATCTGAGGGGCATCAGGAGGTCATGGCGAAGGAGGAGGCCAGCTGGTGGGCACATGGGCCTGAGGGGCATCAGGAGCTCATGGTGGAGGAGGCTGGCTGGCGGGCACAGGGGCCTGAGGGGCATCAGGAGGTCATGGCGAAGGAGGCCGGCTGGCGGGCACATGGGGCCTGAGGGGCATCAGGAGGTCATGGTGGAGGAGGAGGAGGCCGGCTGGCAGGCACAGGGGCCTGAGGGGCATCAGGAGGTCATGGTGGAGGAGGATGAGGCCGACTGGCAGGCACAGGGGCCTGGGGACATCTGAGGGGCAACAGGAGGTCATGGCGAAGGAGGAGGCCAGCTGGTGGGCACATGGGCCTGAGGGGCATCAGGAGGTCATGGCAAAGGAGGAGGCCAGCTGGTGGGCACATGGGCCTGAGGGGCATCAGGAGGTCATGGTGGAGGAGAAGGAGGAGGCCGGCTGGCGGGCACAGGCGCCTGAGGGGAATCAGGAGGTCATGGTGGAGGAGGAGGAGGCTGACTGGCAGGCACAGGGACCTGGGGACATCTGAGGGGTATCAGGAGGTCATGGTGAAGGAGTAGGCCGGCTGGCGGGCACAGGGGCCTGAGGGGCATCAGGAGGTCATGGCGGAGGAGGCCGGCTTGTGGGCACTGGGGCGTGAGGGGCATCAGGAGGTCATGGCAAAGGAGAAAGAGGAGGCTGGCTGGTGGACACAGGGGTCTGAGGACACCTGAGGGGCATCAGGAGATCATGGTGGAGGAGGAGGAGGCCGACTGGTAGGCAAAGGGGCCTGGGGACATCTGAGGGGCATCAGGAGGTCATGGCGAAGGAGGAGGCCAGCTGGTGGGCACATGGGCCTGCGGGGCATCAGGAGGTCATGGTGGAGAAGGCTGGCTGGCGGGCACAGGGGCCTGAGGGGCATCAGGAGGTCATGGCGGAGGAGAAGGAGGCCGGCTGGCGGGCACATGGGGCCTGAGGGGCATCAGGAGGTCATGGTGGAGGAGGAGGAGGCCGGCTGGCAGGCACAGGGGCCTGAGGGGCATCAGGAGGTCATGGTGGAGTAGGAGGAGGCTGACTGGCAGGCACAGAGGCCTGGGGACATCTGAGGGGCATCAGGAGGTCATGGCGAAGGAGGAGGCCAGCTGGTGGGCACATGGGCCTGAGGGGCATCAGGAGCTCATGGTGGAGGAGGCTGGCTGGCGGGCACAGAGGCCTGAGGGGCATCAGGAGGTCATGGCGGAGGAGAAGGAGGCCGGCTGGCGGGCACATGGGGCCTGAGGGGCATCAGGAGGTCATGGTGGAGGAGGAGGAGGCCGGCTGGCAGGCACAGGGGCCTGAGGGGCATCAGGAGGTCATGGTGGAGGAGGAGGAGGCCGACTGGCAGGCACAGGGGCCTGGGGACATCTGAGGGGCATCAGGAGGTCATGGCGAAGGAGGAGGCCAGCTGGTGGGCACATGGGCCTGAGGGGCATCAGGAGGTCATGGCAAAGGAGGAGGCCAGCTGGTGGGCACATGGGCCTGAGGGGCATCAGGAGGTCATGGTGGAGGAGAAGGAGGAGGCCGGCTGGCGGGCACAGGCGCCTGAGGGGAATCAGGAGGTCATGGTGGAGGAGGAGGAGGCTGACTGGCAGGAACAGGGACCTGGGGACATCTGAGGGGTATCAGGAGGTCATGGTGAAGGAGGAGGCCGGCTGGCGGGCACAGGGGCCTGAGGGGCATCAGGAGGTCATGGCGGAGGAGGCCGGCTTGTGGGCACTGGGGCGTGAGGGGCATCAGGAGGTCATGGCAAAGGAGAAAGAGGAGGCTGGCTGGTGGGCACAGGGGTCTGAGGACACCTGAGGGGCATCAGGAGATCATGGTGAAGGAGGAGGCTGGCTGGTGGGCACAGGGGCCTGAGGACATCTGAGGGGCATCAGGAGGTCATGGCGGAGGAGGCCAGCTGGTGGGCACAGAGCCCTGGGAACACCTGAGGGGCATCAGGAGGTCATGGCGGAGGAGGAGGCCAGCTGGTGGGCACAGATGCCTGGGAACACCTGAGGGGCATCAGGAGGTCATGGCGGAGGAGGAGGCTGGCTGGTGGGCACAGAGGCCTGGGAACACCTGAGGGGCATCAGGAGGTCATGGCGGAGGAGGAGGCCAGCTGGTGGGCACAGAGGCCTGGGAACACCTGAGGGGCATCAGGAGGTCATGGCGGAGGAGGAGGCCAGCTGGTGGGCACAGAGGCCTGGGAACACCTGAGGGGCATTAGGAGGTCATGGCGGAGGAGGAGGCCAGCTAGTGGGCACAGAGGCCTGGGAACACCTGAGGGGCATCAGGAGGTCATGGCGGAGGAGGAGGCCAGCTGGTGGGCACAGAGGCCTGGGAACACCTGAGGGGCATCAGGAGGTCATGGCGGAGGAGGAGGCCAGCTGGTGGGCACAGATGCCTGGGAACACCTGAGGGGCATCAGGAGGTCATGGCGGAGGAGGAGGCTGGCTGGTGGGCACAGAGGCCTGGGAACACCTGAGGGGCATCAGGAGGTCATGGCGGAGGAGGAGGCCAGCTGGTGGGCACAGAGGCCTGGGAACACCTGAGGGGCATCAGGAGGTCATGGCGGAGGAGGAGGCCAGCTGGTGGGCACAGAGGCCTGGGAACACCTGAGGGGCATTAGGAGGTCATGGCGGAGGAGGAGGCCAGCTAGTGGGCACAGAGGCCTGGGAACACCTGAGGGGCATCAGGAGGTCATGGCGGAGGAGGAGGCCAGCTGGTGGGCACATGGGCCTGGGGACGCTGGCGATTAGCATGCTAAGCCTCATGTGTGGCACACCACGCCCAGCGTATACACGGCTGTGGAAGAGTCGCAGATTCAGAAGACGGACGGCACCGCAGCACAGGACAGGTAATGTATAAATGCACACATCACACACATTTATACACCGGGGAACTCTGGCAATTCCAGAGAGATTTCAGCATGACATTGATCGGGATTCGGCCTGCGGTGTATGGGCAGCCGACAGATCTCTCTATAATCAGATTCAATTAGAGATTTGTCTCTTGGTCGATCTTCCTGTACATCGTCTGATGCATTGGCTACCTTTAGTGGCTGATTTATCATGGCTGCCGTGCTCAAACAGCGCGAGTTAAAACAGGCGAGCACACGCTACGTGCGGTCCTGTCAGCGTAGCTCGCGGTCTTCACCTAAACCTGATCCTTAGAAGCGTTGCACAATGTGATGATAGCGCGGCCTCAATACTTCGCTACTATGTTAGTGCCGCGCTACCATCACACTTCAAAGTGTTTTAGGATCGCCCCACAGCTGGGGAGATATTTCTGTCTCCTTATCATGGACCATGGTCTGGTATTGCTACGACAGCAGATCCCCACGCTGTCTGACTCATACTAGGGTGTTGTAGGTGTTGGGGGGATGGGGCGGGGCGGATGAAGTCTACAAATGTAAACAGGAGGTATTTTTGCTATGCCTGCTACACACCATGCAATTTCCCATCAGATAGACGGGTCGAATAGATATCTGACCTGTCCGATCTGATGTTTTATTATTTTTCTAATCAATTTTCTGATCACTTCTATACAAAATCAATCAGAAAAATAGATAGAAAACAGATCGAACCTGCCGGAAATTATCAATTCGACCCATCTATCTGATGTGAAATTGCATGGTGTGTACCAGGCTTAAATAATACCAGTTGCCTGAATCGCCTGCTGATCCTGTGTCTCTAATACTTTCAGCCACAGCCCCTCAACAAGTATGCAGCAGATCAGGTGCTCTGACTGAAGTCAGACTAGATTAGCTGCATGCTTGTTTCAGATGTGTGA
Organism: Hyperolius riggenbachi; assembly: GCF_040937935.1. Taxonomy (NCBI): domain Eukaryota; kingdom Metazoa; phylum Chordata; class Amphibia; order Anura; family Hyperoliidae; genus Hyperolius; species Hyperolius riggenbachi. Next base: position 3,373,534 of record NC_090654.1, on the reverse strand, counting down.
TTCAGACACTACTGCAGCCAGAGAGATCAGCAGCACTGCCAGGGAACTGGTATTGTTTAAAAGGAAACATTTATATCACTTTCAGTTAAAGGATACCTGAAGTGACATGTGACACGATGAGATAGACGTGTATGTACAGTGCCTAGCACACAAATAACTATGCTGTGTTCCTTTTTTTCTTTCTCTGCCTGAAAGAGTTAAATATCAGGTATGTAAGTGGCTGACTCAGTCCTGACTCAGACAGGAAGTGACTACAGTGTGACCCTCACTGATAAGATATTCCCCTTTATCTCTTTCTTGCTCCCAGAAGCTATTTTCTGCTAGGAAAGTGTTTTATAGTTGGAATTTCTTATCAGTGAGGATCACACTGTAGTCACTTTTTGTCTGAGTCAGGACTGAGTCAGCCACTTACATACCTGATATTTAACTCTTTCAGGCAGAGAAAGAAAAAAAGGAACACGGCCTAGTTATGTGTGTGCTAGGTACTGCACATACACATGTCTATCTCATCATGTCACATGTCAGTTCAGGTGTCCTTTAAGGTTTTCATTTTAAGTGTCTCTGAGTGAGTTTGCTTGGGTAAGGCGGTCCCTCACTTCTCATCAGATCATCAGCAGATCTCTCCAGGGAAAACACAGCAATAAGAATGTACTGTGCACTGTGGGAATTGCTGGGATTTTAACTGCTGTCAGTGTCCCTGCTGGAGGGAATCTTTCCCAGTACTCAGAAGCCACCAGTAGCAGGAAGTGAGGCTGAATCTCACAAAGACATTGATAACAGCAGAGGAGCAACTCCTTCCCTGCAGGATACACACTACAGTTACCTCACAACTGGGCTACGTGATCAGACACAGGCCCAAACAATCAGTCAATCTAAATTGTTCTGTGTGTAGGTGCCCTTTAATGATACAATTTAGTGAACAATCAACATTCCAATCAGATCGGATAGTATTGATGGTGCCAGTCGATAACAAACAATCGACTTATCATTCCGTCTTTCGGATTGATTCTATTTAAAATGTTCGGATTGGTTATATTTTTATCCATTTTTTGAACCCAATTGATCATATCCATATGGCCACACTTATCGAATTGGGAAGTGAATCGTTTGCTAAAATTGTATGATGTGTGGCCACCTTTAGGCAGTCCTATGGTACAGCAGCCTGAGAGCTGCAGAGATACTGTAAGTTGTACAGAGAGATAAGAGGCTTCTGTGGTTTCCCTGATCATTACAGGATATATTTTCTCACACTCAGATCCGTGATTGGCATGACGATCGCTTCCTCGGGGGCCGTCTCCCATCTGAAGGGGAGGAAGAAGACTTTCCACCAGAGGCCACGCCTCCGCAGAAGATCGGAACATTCATCTATTATACTCTCCACAGGCCTGGATCCTCCGAGGGTGGCTCGGGGCGGAGAGCTTCTGTATTATTCATGTTTATTGATCATGAATTTCCATAATCTGTAACGCTGCAATAAACTGCTTTCTCTGCCAGAAATTGTCACCTACAAATCTAAGTGTGCCCCAGTTCCAGGCTGACCCCCTGGAAGGATGTGGGCTGGAGTGTTGGGGTATTGGGGCAGTAATGTCGCTTGGAGGAACCCATACCCCAAAGTGATGTAGCTGCCAGAGATTGGAGGGGGCTGATTTCCCGGGACTTCCTCCCGCCCCCTGAGCACCGCTGCATCCCTCGCTGTCCTCCCGCGGTCTAACGTTCAGCCGCGATCGGTGCGGATCGGCTCTTCCATGCATGCGCAGAAGAGCCCAACTAGCACGGCTGAGCCAGTTACCAGGGCTGATAGCGGCAGAACGGCAGACCACGGGAGGACAGCGAGGGACGCCAAAGGTGCTCAGGAGGCTGGAGGAAGCCCCGGCTAAGTATCAAATCTTTCTTTATCCTCGTCACAGGTGCACTTTACATTGATATATTTCTAATTTTCAGATGTTAATGTGAAAGAGAGTAGTGATGGGAGAAAGCACCAGTGTGGTTTGCATTATAAAATAAAGAAGAAGCAGGATCTCACTCCTCTGTCCAGCGGCTCCTGCAGGTGCAGGATGCTCGGCAATCAGTAATCCATAAGCAGAAAGATGGATCACAGTCAATCACACATACAATCTGACCGTACTACGACAATCGTTTTGGGGCCACTAAGGGTCCTCTTTGTACTTTGTCTGTCCTTTCCTTGACCAAGGGGACCCTTAGTAGCCCCGAAAAGATCATCGTAGTACGGTCAGATTGTATGTGTGTGATGGGACAATAAATTGCACTGTTCCTTACAGCGGTATAAAACCCAGACATAATATTCAATAAAAACATGTTTTCCTACTTTTTATATGCCACACGGTTATCATATTTGCTTTTGTGCATAAGTATTATTATTCATATAATACACTTATTTTACTCTGAGAGCTGACTTTGCATTTTATTTATAACTGCTTTATTCATCCTCTATCTTAGTCAGACAGCATCAGAAAACATTTATGCTTGTCTGACTGTCCTTGTCAGACCCCGTGGTGTAAGAGAAGGCTTTGTTTACATTCCTGACTTGATACAATTAAACACTAGATAACATTATGTAAAGTTTGGAAGCGGCCAGCTCTGCTGGAAGGGAAGCTTCTAAAGCCTGTGCTAACACTTTGAATGCAGTTCTAGTAAAAAAAAAATGCTGGTTGTATATAATATGCTGTAAATAATCTATTAGAGCAAAGTAGAAATGCTGGGTTTTATTCCGCTTTAAGAAGACTGTATGCAGATCCAACTTTTTGCTTTTGAATTATAAAATTACATTGTTTGCTTATGAATTCTTTATGGTATGCGTGAGTGAGGTGTAGTGGGGGCGTGACTAGGGGTGTGGCAGGGGCGTGTCTAAAACACATCCCTGTTTGTTAAATCAAAATGTTGGGTGGTATGATTTTTAGCATACATATGATTAAGCAGCCAGGAGATTTGGGCACAAGGTAAAGCCGAAAAACGGCTCCCCCTGCTCCTCCAAAACTCCTGGCGGCGTTAATTACTATTCCCCCTCCAGGTCACCGTGGATAGTGGGGAAAGATGTAATTTGGCTGCCAGCTATTGCTGGTGGCTGATTTACAGTGTAATAAGCCGGTGCCCCCAACATATATGTAAATCCCTTTTTACATAGGTCCCCATAGTCCCCCAGATTCTTTCTCTTTTTACCTGGTCTGGGTGCCTTTGCCTAACTGCAGGAACTGTGAAGTGCTAGCGGGATTGTGGGAAGGTCTTTGTTTTTCCCTCAGCTGCAGTAACAAGCTTATCTCAACATGCAAATAACAGAAAGCTTCCTATTTCAGATAAGATGAAGGACATTATGATCAGAAGATAATTGAATCCCTGCTCCCTATGCAGAGATTACAGAGTGATGTTAGCCTGTTGCCTAGGTGATACTTGCTGTGGGAGAGACAGTGAGCTGTGGTAGTAGGGAGGGAAATGAATACTGAGAGGGGTTGGAAAAGTAACAAAGGGAATGGGCAGAAGTGATGTCACTTTTGGCTTCACAGAGAAGCGGTAAAGATGGAAACCGGCAGAAATATTATTTTTCTTTTTTTCATATCACATTTCTTCTAAACCTGACACTGCAGGGATGTAACTATAGGAGAGCAGCCCCTGAGATGGCAGAGGGGCCCAGAGCTGGTGGGCCCCCACTACTACCATCCCTTCTCCCGATACGGGGCCCAGGGGACCATCCTCCAGATCAGGTGTTGCTACACTTGTTATGGGTGTGTGATGGTTTTGTATGAGCCCTGTGAGATAGGCCCCCAGGCCATGAAGGTTACCAAGGGGTGTGACCATGAGAGGGGCGGGGCCCAATCAAAGTTCTGCTGAGGGGACGCATGCTTTGTAGTTACGCTACTGTGACTGTGAATACTAAAAACAACAGGATGGGTAAACTCAGAGCAGCATCATCCACCAGGCAACCAGGCAGGTGCCTGGGGCAGAGTGGGTGTCAAGGGGCCCACCAGCCACCTTCTCTGACCTCTCTCCACTTCAGCTTACCGACATGACCACAAGGGGCCACATTACCTCTTAACCAGTTGAGGACCAGAGGTTTATACCCCCCTAGTGACCCGGCCATCATTTTTTACAATTCACAGCTTTAACGATTTATTGCTTGGTCATACAACTTACCACCCAAATGAATATTACCTCCTTTTCTTCTCACAAATAGAGCTTTGTTTTGGTGGTCTCTGATTGCTGCTGCAACTTTTATTTTTTACTATTTAAAATAAAAAAGACAAATTTTGTAAAAAAAAACAAAAAACAAAAAAAAAAAACATACAGATAAGTTAATTGGCTTCCCCCTAAATTTCCCCTAGACTATGATACATACACTACACAATACATACATAGACATATGACTATGGTAGGATTAGATTGTGAGCTCCTCTGAGGACAGTTAGTGACATGACTATGTACTCTGTAAAGTGCTGCAGAAGATGTCAGTGCTATATAAATACATAATAATAATATGGTAGGACATTAGGGTATGACTATGGTAGGATTAGATTGTGAGCTCCTCTGAGGACAGTCAGTGACATGACTATGTACTCTGTAATGTGCTGCAGGAGATGCCAGTGCTATATAAATACATAATAATAATATGGTAGGACATTAGACTATGACTATGGTAGGATTAGAGTGTGAGCTCCTCTGAGGACAGTCAGTGACATGACTATGTACTCTGTAATGTGCTGCAGAATATGTCAGTGCTATATAAATACATAGTAATAATATGGTAGGACATTAGACTATGACTATGGTAGGATTAGAGTGTGAGCTCCTCTGAGGACAGTCAGTGACATGACTGTGTACTCTGTATAGTGCTGCAGAAGATGTCAGTGCTATATAAATACATAATAATAATATGGTAGGACATTAGGCTATGACTATGGTAGGATTAGAGTATGAGCTCCTCTGAGGACAGTTAGTGACATGACTATGTACTCTGTAATGTGCTGCAGAAGATGTCAGTGCTATATAAATACATAGTAATAATATGGTAGGACATTAGACTATGACTATGGTAGGATTAGAGTGTGAGCTCCTCTGAGGACAGTCAGTGACATGACTATGTACCCTGTAATGTACTGCAGAAGATGTCAGTGCTATATAAATACATAATAATAATAATATGGTAGGACATTAGACTATGACTATGGTAGGATTAGATTGTGAGCTCCTCTGAGGACAGTCAGTGACATGACTATGTACTCTGTAATGTACTGCAGAAGATGTCAGTGCTATATAAATACATAATAATAATATGGTAGGACATTAGACTATGACTATGGTAGGATTAGAGTGTGAGCTCCTCTGAGGGCAGTCAGTGACATGACTATGTACTCTGTAATGTACTGCAGAATATGTCAGTGCTATATAAATACATAATAATAATATGGTAGGACATTACACTATGACTATGGTAGGATTAGAGTGTGAGCTCCTCTGAGGACAGTCAGTGACATGACTATGTACTGTAATGTGCTGCAGGAGATGTCAGTGCTATATAAATACATAATAATAATATGGTAGGACATTACACTATGACTATGGTAGGATTAGATTGTGAGCTCCTCTGAGGACAGTCAGTGACATGACTATGTACTCTGTAATGTACTGCAGAAGATGTCAGTGCTATATAAATACATAATAATAATATAGTAGGACATTAGACTATGACTATGGTAGGATTAGAGTGTGAGCTCCTCTGAGGGCAGTCAGTGACATGACTATGTACTCTGTAATGTACTGCAGAATATGTCAGTGCTATATAAATACATAATAATAATATGGTAGGACATTACACTATGACTATGGTAGGATTAGAGTGTGAGCTCCTCTGAGGACAGTCAGTGACATGACTATGTACTGTAATGTGCTGCAGGAGATGTCAGTGCTATATAAATACATAATAATAATATGGTAGGACATTACACTATGACTATGGTAGGATTAGACTGTAAGCTCCTCTGAGGACAGTCAGTGACATGACTATGTACTCTGTAATGTGCTGCAGAAGATGTCAGTGCTATATAAATACATAATAATAATATGGTAGGACATTAGACTATGACTATGGCAGGATTAGATAGTGAGCTCCTCTGAGGGCAGTCAGTGACATGACTATGTACTCTGTAATGTGCTGCAGATGTGAGTGCTATATAAATACATAATAATAATATGGTAGGACATTAGACTATGACTATGGTAGGATTAGAGTGTGAGGTCCTCTGAGGACAGTCAGTGACATGACTATGTACTCTGTAATGTGCTGCAGAAGATGTCAGCACTATATAAATACATAATAATAATATGGTAGGACATTACACTATGACTATGGTAGGATTAGAGTGTGAGCTCCTCTGAGGACAGTCAGTGACATGACTATGTACTCTGTAATGTGCTGCAGGAGATGTCAGTGCTATATAAATACATAATAATAATATGGTAGGACATTAGGCTATGACTATGGTAGGATTAGAGTGTGAGCTCCTCTGAGGACTGTCAGTGACATGACTATGTACTCTGTAATGTGCTGCAGAAGATGTCAGTGCTATATAAATACATAATAATAATATGGTAGGACATTAGACTATGACTACAGCAGGATTAGAGTGTGAGCTCCTCTGAGGACAGTTAGTGACATGACTATGTACTCTGTAATGTGCTGCAGAAGATGTCAGCGCTATATAAACACTTATATAAATAATTACTAACAATAACAGCCTGCCAGCGCCGATCATTGGCTGGCAGGCTGATCACTGTGTCCTGCTGTGCACACTGACGCTCATGCAAGCTCCCGTCAAATCTTGCGAGATGACGCATAGATGTGTCACGGAGGAACTAGAGCGCTGCGGACCCGCTGCCAATCTGCGTTAGGCGGTCCGCAGCTGGTTAATCCATCTCTGGGTAAAGTAAATAAGTAATTTCTTATTGGATGATTTTTATTCTCAGTTAATACGGAGTTTCATCTCACTTAAAGTTCACAAGCTGAGTTTGTAGCATTGTGCCTGTAATATTGTTATAGAAGATTTGGACAGATAGACGGAGCATTGACCATTGGCATTGCTAATGGAGCATGGCTCCCTCATTCCATGTCCCCCAATGTAGAGCAGCTCCTCCAGATGTACAGGATAGGCACATGGCCAGGCCCTGAGCAGGAGATGTCCCGGGCTCCTCCTGATGTACAGGATAGGCACATGCCCAGGCCCTGAGCAGGAGATGTCCCGGGGTCCCCCTGATGTACAGGATAGGCACATGGCCAGGCCCTGAGCAGGAGATGTCCCGGGGTCCCCCTGATGTACAGGATAGGCACATGGCCAGGCCCTGAGCAGGAGATGTCCCGGGCTCCTCCTGATGTACAGATAGGCACATGCCCAGGCCCTGAGCAGGAGATGTCCCGGGGTCCCCCTGATGTACAGGATAGGCACATGGCCAGGCCCTGAGCAGGAGATGTCCCGGGGTCCCCCTGATGTACAGGATAGGCACATGCCCAGGCCCTGAGCAGGAGATGTCCCGGGCTCCTCCTGATGTAGAGAATAGGCACATGCCCAGGCCCTGAGCAGGAGATGTCCCGGGCTCCTCCTGATGTACAGGATAGGCACATGCCCAGGCCCTGAGCAGGAGATGTCCCGGGCTACCCCTGATGTACAGATAGGCACATGCCCAGGCCCTGAGCAGGAGATGTCCCGGGCTCCCCCTGATGTAGAGGATAGGCACATGCCCAGGCCCTGAGCAGGAGATGTCCCGGGTTCCATATGATGTACAGAATAAGCACATGCCCAGGCCCTGAGCAGGAGATGTCCCGGGCTCCTCCTGATGTAGAGAATAGGCACATGCCCAGGCCCTGAGCAGGAGATGTCCCGGGCTCCTCCTGATGTAGAGGATAGGCACATGCCCAGGCCCTGAGCAGGAGATGTCCCGGGCTCCCCCTGATGTAGAGGATAGGCACATGCCCAGGCCCTGAGCAGGAGATGTCCCGGGCTCCCCCTGATGTACATAATAGGCACATGCCCAGGCCCTGAGCAGGAGATGTCCCGGGCTCCTCCTGATGTAGAGGATAGGCACATGCCCAGGCCCTGAGCAGGAGATGTCCCGGAGTCCTCCTGATGTAGTGGATAGGCACATGCCCAGGCCCTGAGCAGGAGATGTCCCGGGCAGGGCTCCCCCTGATGTACAGCATAGGCACATGCCCAGGCCCTGAGCAGGAGATGTCCCGGGCTCCCCCTGATGTACAGCATAGGCACATGCCCAGGCCGTGAGCAGGAGATGTCCCGGGCTCCCCCTGATGTACAGGATAGGCACATGCCCAGGCCCTGAGCAGGAGATGCCCCGGGCTCCTCCTGATGTACAGGATAGGCACATGCCCAGGCCCTGAGCAGGAGATGTCCCGGGCTCCCCCTGATGTAGAGGATAGGCACATGCCCAGGCCCTGAGCAGGAGATGTCCCGGGCTCCCCCTGATGTACAGGATAGGCACATGGCCAGGCCCTGAGCAGGAGATGTCCCGGGCTCCCCCTGATGTAGAGGATAGGCACATGCCCAGGCCCTGAGCAGGAGATGTCCCGGGTTCCCCCTGATGTACAGATAGGCACATGCCCAGGCCCTGAGCAGGAGATGTCCCGGGTTCCTCCTGATGTACAGATAGGCACATGCCCAGGCCCTGAGCAGGAGATGTCCCGGGCTCCTCCTGATGTAGAGGATAGGCACATGCCCAGGCCCTGAGCAGGAGATGTCCCGGGGTCCCCCTGATGTACAGATAGGCACATGCCCAGGCCCTGAGCAGGAGATGTCCCGGGCTCCTCCTGATGTACAGATAGGCACATGCCCAGGCCCTGAGCAGGAGATGTCCCGGGTTCCCCCTGATGTACAGATAGGCACATGCCCAGGCCCTGAGCAGGAGATGTCCCGGGTTCCTCCTGATGTACAGATAGGCACATGCCCAGGCCCTGAGCAGGAGATGTCCCGGGCTCCTCCTGATGTAGAGGATAGGCACATGCCCAGGCCCTGAGCAGGAGATGTCCCGGGGTCCCCCTGATGTACAGATAGGCACATGCCCAGGCCCTGAGCAGGAGATGTCCCGAGCTCCCCCTGATGTACAGATAGGCACATGCCCAGGCCCTGAGCAGGAGATGTCCCGGGCTCCCCCTGATGTACAGATAGGCACATGCCCAGGCCCTGAGCAGGAGATGTCCCGGGTTCCTCCTGATGTACAGATAGGCACATGCCCAGGCCCTGAGCAGGAGATGTCCCGGGCTCCTCCTGATGTAGAGGATAGGCACATGCCCAGGCCCTGAGCAGGAGATGTCCCGGGGTCCCCCTGATGTACAGATAGGCACATGCCCAGGCCCTGAGCAGGAGATGTCCCGGGCTCCTCCTGATGTACAGATAGGCACATGCCCAGGCCCTGAGCAGGAGATGTCCCGGGCTCCTCCTGATGTAGAGGATAGGCACATGCCCAGGCCCTGAGCAGGAGATGTCCTGGGCTCCCCCTGATGTACAGATAGGCACATGCCCAGGCCCTGAGCAGGAGATGTCCCGGGCTCCTCCTGATGTACAGAATAAGCACATGCCCAGGCCCTGAGCAGGAGATGTCCCGGGCTCCTCCTGATGTAGAGGATAGGCACATGCCCAGGCCCTGAGCAGGAGATGTCCCGGGGTCCCCCTGATGTACAGATAGGCACATGCCCAGGCCCTGAGCAGGAGATGTCCCGGGCTCCTCCTGATGTACAGATAGGCACATGCCCAGGCCCTGAGCAGGAGATGTCCCGGGCTCCTCCTGATGTAGAGGATAGGCACATGCCCAGGCCCTGAGCAGGAGACGTCCCGGGCTCCTCCTGATGTAGAGAATAGGCACATGCCCAGGCCCTGAGCAGGAGATGTCCCGGGCTCCTCCTGATGTAGAGGATAGGCACATGCCCAGGCCCTGAGCAGGAGATGTCCCGTGCTCCCCCTGATGTACAGATAGGCACATGCCCAGGCCCTGAGCAGGAGATGTCCCGTGCTCCCCCTGATGTACAGATAGGCACATGCCCAGGCCCTGAGCAGGAGATGTCCTGGGCTCCCCCTGATGTACAGATAGGCACATGCCCAGGCCCTGAGCAGGAGATGTCCCGGGCTCCTCCTGATGTACAGATAGGCACATGCCCAGGCCCTGAGCAGGAGATGTCTCGGCTCCCCCTGATGTAGAGGATAGGCACATGCCCAGGCCCTGAGCAGGAGATGTCCCGGCTCCTCCTGATGTACAGATAGGCACATGCCCAGGCCCTGAGCAGGAGATGTCCCGGCTCCTCCTGATGTACAGGATAGGCACATGCCCAGGCCCTGAGCAGGAGATGTCCCGGCTCCCCCTGATGTAGAGGATAGGCACATGCCCAGGTCCTGAGCAGGAGATGTCCCGGGCTCCTCCTGGTGTGCAGAATAGGCACATGCCCAGGCCCTGAACAGGAGATGTCCCGGGCTCCTCCTGGTGTGCAGGATAGGCACATGCCCAGGCCCTGAGCAGGAGATGTCCCGGCTCCTCCTGATGTACAGGATAGGCACATGCCCAGGCCCTGAGCAGGAGATGTCCTGGGCTCCCCCTGATGTACAGATAGGCACATGCCCAGGCCCTGAGCAGGAGATGTCCCGGGCTCCTCCTGATGTACAGATAGGCACATGCCCAGGCCCTGAGCAGGAGATGTCCCGGCTCCTCCTGATGTACAGATAGGCACATGCCCAGGCCCTTAGCAGGAGATGTCCCGGGCTCCTCCTGATGTAGAGGATAGGCACATGCCCAGGCCCTGAGCAGGAGATGTCCCGGGCTCCTCCTGATGTACAGATAGGCACATGCCCGGGCCCTGAGCAGATGTCCCGGGCTCTCCCTGATGTAGAGGATAGGCACATGCCCAGGCCCTGAGCAGGAGATGTCCCGGGCTCCTCCTGATGTACAGATAGGCACATGCCCAGGCCCTGAGCAGGAGATGTCCCGGCTCCTCCTGATGTACAGATAGGCACATGCCCAGGCCCTGAGCAGGAGATGTCCCGGGCTCCCCCTGATGTACAGATAGGCACATGCCCAGGCCCTTAGCAGGAGATGTCCCGGGCTCCTCCTGATGTACAGATAGGCACATGCCCGGGCCCTGAGCAGATGTCCCGGGCTCTCCCTGATGTAGAGGATAGGCACATGCCCAGGCCCTGAGCAGGAGATGTCCCGGGCTCTATCTGATGTAGAGGATAGGCACATGCCCAGGTCCTGAGCAGGAGATGTCCCGGGCTCCCCCTGATGTACAGATAGGCACATGCCCAGGCCCTGAGCAGGAGATGTCCCGGGCTCCCCCTGATTGACAGATAGGCACATGCCCAGGCCCTGAGCAGGAGATGTCCCGGGCTCCCCCTGATGTACAGATAGGCACATGCCCAGGCCCTGAGCAGGAGATGTCCCGGGCTCCCCCTGATGTACAGATAGGCACATGCCCAGGCCCTGAGCAGGAGATGTCCCGGGCTCCTCCTGATGTACAGATAGGCACATGCCCAGGCCCTTAGCAGGAGATGTCCCGGGCTCCTCCTGATGTACAGATAGGCACATGCCCAGGCCCTGAGCAGGAGATGTCCCGGGCTCCTCCTGATGTAGAGGATAGGCACATGCCCAGGCCCTGAGCAGGAGATGTCCCGGGCTCCTCCTGATGTACAGGATAGGCACATGCCCAGGCCCTGAGCAGGAGATGTCCTGGGCTCCTCCTGATGTAGAGGATAGGCACATGCCCAGGCCCTGAGCAGGAGATGTCCCGGGCTCCTCCTGATGTACAGGATAGGCACATGCCCAGGCCCTGAGCAGGAGATGTCCTGGGCTCCCCCTGATGTACAGGATAGGCACATGCCCAGGCCCTGAGCAGGAGATGTCCCGGGCTCCTCCTGATGTAGAGGATAGGCACATGCCCAGGCCCTGAGCAGGAGATGTCCTGGGCTCCTCCTGATGTAGAGGATAGGCACATGCCCAGGCCCTGAGCAGGAGATGTCCCGGGCTCCCCCTGATGTACAGATAGGCACATGCCCAGGCCCTGAGCAGGAGATGTCCCGGGCTCTATCTGATGTAGAGGATAGGCACATGCCCAGGCCCTGAGCAGGAGATGTCCCGGGCTCCTCCTGATGTACAGATAGGCACATGCCCAGGCCCTGAGCAGGAGATGTCCCGGGCTCCTCCTGATGTACAGATAGGCACATGCCCAGGCCCTGAGCAGGAGATGTCCCGGGCTCCTCCTGATGTAGAGGATAGGCACATGCCCAGGCCCTGAGCAGGAGATGTCCTGGGCTCCTCCTGATGTAGAGGATAGGCACATGCCCAGGCCCTGAGCAGGAGATGTCCCGGGCTCCCCCTGATGTACAGATAGGCACATGCCCAGGCCCTTAGCAGGAGATGTCCCGGGCTCCTCCTGATGTACAGATAGGCACATGCCCGGGCCCTGAGCAGATGTCCCGGGCTCTCCCTGATGTAGAGGATAGGCACATGCCCAGGCCCTGAGCAGGAGATGTCCCGGGCTCTATCTGATGTAGAGGATAGGCACATGCCCAGGCCCTGAGCAGGAGATGTCCCGGGCTCCCCCTGATGTACAGATAGGCACATGCCCAGGCCCTGAGCAGGAGATGTCCCGGGCTCCTCCTGATGTACAGGATAGGCACATGCCCAGGCCCTGAGCAGGAGATGTCCCGGGGTCCCCCTGATGTACAGGATAGGCACATGGCCAGGCCCTGAGCAGGAGATGTCCCGGGGTCCCCCTGATGTACAGGATAGGCACATGCCCAGGCCCTGAGCAGGAGATGTCCCGGGCTCCCCCTGATGTACAGATAGGCACATGCCCAGGCCCTGAGCAGGAGATGTCCCGGGCTCCCCCTGATGTACAGGATAGGCACATGCCCAGGCCCTGAGCAGGAGATGTCCCGGGCTCCTCCTGATGTACAGATAGGCACATGCCCAGGCCCTGAGCAGGAGATGTCCCGGGGTCCCCCTGATGTAGAGGATAGGCACATGCCCAGGCCCTGAGCAGGAGATGTCCCGGGGTCCCCCTGATGTACAGATAGGCACATGCCCAGGCCCTGAGCAGGAGATGTCCCGGGCTCCTCCTGATGTACAGATAGGCACATGCCCAGGCCCTGAGCAGGAGATGTCCCGGGCTCCCCCTGATGTACAGGATAGGCACATGCCCAGGCCCTGAGCAGGAGATGTCCCGGGCTCCTCCTGATGTAGAGGATAGGCACATGCCCAGGCCCTGAGCAGGAGATGTCCCGGGGTCCTCCTGATGTACAGGATAGGCACATGGCCAGGCCCTGAGCAGGAGATGTCCCGGGCTCCCCCTGATGTACAGGATAGGCACATGCCCAGGCCCTGAGCAGGAGATGTCCCGGGCTCCTCCTGATGTAGAGGATAGGCACATGCCCAGGCCCTGAGCAGGAGATGTCCCGGGGTCCCCCTGATGTACAGATAGGCACATGCCCAGGCCCTGAGCAGGAGATGTCCCGGGCTCCTCCTGATGTACAGATAGGCACATGCCCAGGCCCTGAGCAGGAGATGTCCCGGGCTCCTCCTGATGTACAGGATAGGCACATGCCCAGGCCCTGAGCAGGAGATGTCCTGGGCTCCCCCTGATGTACAGGATAGGCACATGGCCAGGCCCTGAGCAGGAGATGTCCCGGGCTCCTCCTGATGTACAGATAGGCACATGCCCAGGCCCTGAGCAGGAGATGTCCTGGGCTCCCCCTGATGTACAGAATAGACACATGCCCAGGCCCTGAGCAGGAGATGTCCCGGGCTCCCCCTGATGTACAGATAGGCACATGCCCAGGCCCTGAGCAGGAGATGTCCCGAGCTCCCCCTGATGTACAGATAGGCACATGCCCAGGCCCTGAGCAGGAGATGTCCCGGGCTCCCCCTGATGTAGAGGATAGGCACATGCCCAGGCCCTGAGCAGGAGATGTCCCGGGCTCCCCCTGATGTACAGGATAGGCACATGCCCAGGCCCTGAGCAGGAGATGTCCCGGGCTCCCCCTGATGAGGAGGATAGGCACATGCCCAGGCCCTGAGCAGGAGATGTCCCGGGTTCCCCCTGATGTACAGAATAAGCACATGCCCAGGCCCTGAGCAGGAGATGTCCTGGGCTCCCCCTGATGTACAGGATAGGCACATGCCCAGGCCCTGAGCAGGAGATGTCCCGAGCTCCTCCTGATGTACAGAATAAGCACATGCCCAGGCCCTGAGCAGGAGATGTCCCGGGTTCCTCCTGATGTACAGATAGGCACATGCCCAGGCCCTGAGCAGGAGATGTCCCGGGCTCCTCCTGATGTACAGAATAAGCACATGCCCAGGCCCTGAGCAGGAGATGTCCCGGGTTCCTCCTGATGTACAGGATAGGCACATGCCCAGGCCCTGAGCAGGAGATGTCCCGGGTTCCTCCTGGTGTGCAGCATAGGCACATGCCCGGGCCCTGAGCAGGAGACGTCCCGGGTTCCTCCTGGTGTGCAGATTAGGCACATGCCTGGGCCCTGAGCAGGAGAACGTTCTCCCTGCTCCGTGAAATCATATGCCATGTTCTTGTGGTCTCCTACTGTTGTCTTTCTGGCCGGGACGCCGGCACATTGCTCACTGTTTGTCATTGTACGATTCTGTCTATTTGCCCAGCGTTGCACAAGTGAGCCAAAGAATTCTGCTTGGTCAGCGCCGCCATTCGCCGCTCTCCGCAGTTCTACTATAAACAGCGATTCCCAGAGAAGTAACTCAAGTACTTGTTGTGGCTCAGGGAGAAGTTATCATCGAGGAGGCCATTAACCAGTTCATCAATCATCGCAGAAGAAGCTCAGGGAACGTTATATTTATGGTGGGATACTGCAGCGAAACCCCCAATCTCTACACCATCCCAACCTGTTCCTCGTGGCCTGGGCCAAGTGCCTAGAAATCATACAGGGCTTGTCAGAAGTACTTAGCGGTAACCTCAGGCCGACCTACAGCAGGGGAGGGTCCTCCAGTCCACCAATGGGAGGCAGAGATCTGCCCACACCCATTATCTTCCTCTTATAGTTGTACATTGATCACAGAACGCTACACATTTCCAAACTCCCGAAATCTGGCAAGAGAGACGTTACTGTTTATCTGTTTCCAAGTGTTTATTGTTGTGTTCTGAAGGATAAGTGAAGTTGTGACACAAGTATGATAAATGCTGCGCAGATTGTTCCCTGATCGAGTTCTCACTTACCAAACATCAGTGATTGTCCCCACTGGAGACATCGGACAGCCTGGGGTTAATAATCGTTTATATTGGACGGCCTGGGGTAACCTATCAGTTATATGTCCTATCTGGGGGGACACTCGAGAGGCAGCCTAGCGAGGAGCGTTCCAGGGAACTGAGACTCGGCAGGTAACCATACACAAGCCGAGAGGTACCCACGGATGACACAATCTCGATTGTACAATCTTACCACCTCTGTGTAATATGAGAGATTGCCTAAAGTAACCATGCAAAGTATATTCACTCAGTTTACTCCTCTAGTACAAAGATTTGGTAAGATTGTACGATCAAGATTGCATCATTAGTGGGCACCTTTAGACTTGGTTCACACGCACTTTACACAAAAATCTGATTTACTTACCTGGGAGCCTATCTGTCCCTCGCTGCAGCTCCAGTCCCAGCCGGTTGCCCCGGGTCCCCTCTGTAGCAGCTGCCGACCCGGCAAGGTCGGTGGCCACTGCGGAAGTACCGCGCCTGCGCAGAACACTCCAAGCCACAGGCACGTGACGATGAGCACCACCTCCACACGCTCGCGCCTGCGCAGAACACTCCGAGCCACGCCGTGTGACGGCGAGCACCGCCTCCACACGCTCGCACATGCGCAGAACACTCCGAGCCACGGGCGTGTGACGGTGAGCACCGCCTCCACACGCTCGCACATGTGCAGAACACTCCGAGCCACGGCCGTGTGATGGCGAGCACCGCCTCCGTACGCTCGCACATGTGCAGAACACTCTGAGCCACGGGCGTGTGACGGTGAGCACCACCTCCACACGCTCGCACATGCGCAGAACACTCCGAGCCACGGGCACGTGACGATGACCACCGCCTCCACACGCTCGCACATGCGCAGAACACTCCGAGCCACGGGCGCGTGATGATGAGCACCGCCTCCACACGCTCGCACATGTGCAGAACACTCCGAGCCATGGGCGCGTGATGGTGAGCACCGCCTCCACACGCTCGCACATGTGCAGAACACTCCGAGCCACGGGCGCGTGACGATGACCACCGCCTCCACACGCTCGCACATGTGCAGAACACTCCGAGCCATGGGCGCGTGACGATGAGCACCGCCTCCACACGCTCGCACATGTGCAGAACACTCCGAGCCACGGGCGCGTGACGATGAGCACCGCCTCCACACGCTCGCACATGTGCAGAACACTCCGAGCCACGGGCGCGTGACGGTGAGCACCACCTCCACACGCTCGCACATGCGCAGAACACTCTGAGTCACGGGCGCGTGACGATGAGCACCGCCTCCACACGCTCGCACATGCGCAGAACACTCCGAGCCACGGGCGGTGAGCACCACCTCCACACGCTCGCACATGTGCAGAACACTCCGAGCCACGGGCGGTGAGCACCACCTCCACACGCTCCCACATGCGCAGAACACTCCGAGCCACGGGCGTGTGACGGCGAGCACCTCCTCCGTACGCTCGCACATGCGCAGAACACTCCGAGCCACGGGCGTGTGACGGTGAGCACCGCCTCCGTACGCTCGTGCATGCGCAGAACACTCCGAGCCACGGGCGTGTGACGGTGAGCACCGCCTCCGTACGCTCGTGCATGCGCAGAACACTCCGAGCCACGGGCGTGTGACGGCGAGCACCTCCTCCGTACGCTCGCACATGCGCAGAACACTCCGAGCCACGGGCGTGTGACGATGAGCACCGCCTCCACACGCTCGCACATGCGCAGAACACTCCGAGCCACGGGCGTGTGACGGTGAGCACCGCCTCCGTACGCTCGTGCATGCGCAGAACACTCCGAGCCACGGGCGGTGAGCACCACCTCCACACGCTCGCACATGCGCAGAACACTCCGAGCCACGAGCGTGTGACGGTGAGCACCGCCTCCGTACGCTCACACATGCGCAGAGGCCCCGACCTGGCTGGTGGCTGCTACAGAGGGGACCTGTAAATACTAGATCCCATCAGGATCGCAGCAGTATAAAGCATCCCCTGCCATTTCCAGCTTTTTGTTTTCTTGCCTTTTGTATTTTTCAAGAAAATGCAGGCGGGTCGCAAAATGCAGCGCTCTGTATAAAACAGCCCTCAAGAATGCACTCTACCTATATGCAGGGGGGGGGGGGGTAACTAGAGGAGGGTAGCCTCTGCTATCACAGGGGGCCCAGAGCTGTGGGGGACCCCATCTAATAACCTCCCCTTCCTCTGTTACAGGGGGCTATACTGCAGATCAGGTGTTTTGTGGCTGCACTTGTTATGGGGGTGACGATCATGATGACCACACTTGTATTATGACCCTTGTGAGATGGGCCCCAATGCCATGAAGGGCCCCAAGGGGAGGCAAGAGAAGGGGTGTGCATGTGTGTTGGGGGGGGGGGGGGCATGATCTGTAGTTATGCCATACCTCCCAACTTTTTGAGATGAGAAAAGAGGGACACTTAAGCCACACCCCTGATCATGCCCCATCACACCCCTAGTCACACATACCATAAAGATTTCATAAGAGAAATATGCTGTTTCATAATTCAAACCACACTGGTCCTTTCTATCCTGGTTCATTTTCCTTCATAGTAACATTTTCCAATTAGTAATATATCAATTTAAAGGATGGGAATAAAGTTTAGAGTCAATCAAACACATTGTTTAGTAGAGAAATATATATATATTTACATAGAAAGAGGGACAAATGTGGAGGAAAGAGGGAAAGAGGGACAGGGCTCCCAAAGAGGGACAGTTGGAAGCTATGGTTATGCCACTATGTGTATGTAAATGTTTTCCTTTAATTGTAACAACAAAGATAACCTACTTCCCAAGAATCATTATTGTGTTATTTGATAACAAATATACAGCAAGGTTAGGTTAATGTTGCATATCCCAACTCATCATATCTTAAAGGACAAGTGAAGGGAGAGGTATATGGAGGCTGCCATATTTATTTCCTTTTAAACAAAGCTTGGCTGCGGTAGTGTGTGAATCACACACCAGAAACAAGCATGCAGCTAATCCTGTCAGATCTGACAATCATGTCAGAAACACCTGAACTACTGCATGCTTGTTCAGGGGCTATGGTTGAATGTACTAGAGGCAGAGGATCAGCAGGATAGCCAGGTAACTGGTATTGCTTAAAAGGAAATAAATATGGCAGCCTCCATATCACTCTTGTTACAGTTGTCCTTCAAGCAATGGATGGAAGTCTGTGCAGTGTATGGTTAGAGCACGGTTACTGGCCGATATGGTAACTGAGTGTGACATTCAGAAGCGAGATGTCCGTCCTGATGGACTTCAGTTTCCACCACTTCTCCTGCAGCTGCCTCCTATGGACTCTGTTGAGTGGTTGTCCTCGCTCTCCTCTCTCTATACGACTGGTAACGAGTTGGACGAGGCGACCTTTCCCAGCTGTTTCACAATGGAAGCGGCAGCAGCACTACATGAAGAAACTCAGTTATTATTTATTAGAGGTCTTTATCGCTCTGATGGGCCTCTCTGTCCTCATCAAGGACAGGAGGAGAGTCTGGAAGCGGGACAGGTCTCCAGAGCAATGTCTGCATTATTTTTGTTTAGAAGCCAGCTTAGAAAAGACAATCTCTGAACCTGGCAGCGGGGAGGCAGCTGAGATTTCACACTAACAAATTAACAATATTATGCTGACACCACAGATTGATTTAATCACGATTGCAGCAAGCAGGACACAATCCAGATGGACGCTGCCAACTCTTCCTGAGCCCACGACCAATAGCCTGGGCCTGACTCTTCCCTCCCAGGCCCAGGGGGATAACGGGTCTCTTGTTGGGCAACAATGGAGAGGCTCTAATGAGCAGTGCAGTGTTCTGCTGGCACACAAGGAGGACCCCATAGATAGGACAGCTTTATCTATCACATGTGAGCCAGACTGACACACACAAATAACCCCATCTATATTAGGCCTGTTAAGTAAGCGTGAAGATGACCTCATGATTAGTCCCAGTGCACGCTAGGTGAGAGGGGGCCATAAATATGGTTAGATTTGTGTAAAACGAGGCCTCTCGGACTGATCACCCCAACATACAGTACATCTATGATCAGGCTTCTGCAGCACTCGCCAGTCACAGAACTCAGCAGCATTGGACCTATCAGAGAATGCAAAACTTTAATTTTACACCAATCACACCAGGCACGGGCTTCCGAATTCCGCGGAAGCTAAAATTCCGAAATTCCGCCGGAATTGGGGTTTCCGCATGGTTCCGCGGAATTCGGAAATTGCAATCCGGAATTCGGAATTCCGGCAAAATCGGAATCGGAATGAATTGACCAATCATAATCAGCGGAAAGTTACCGCGCTAAAATAACGGTTTCAACATTTTTTTTATCCAAATTTACAAAATACAAATCAACTTTATTAACAATAGACTGTTATCAACAGTATTGATGATCATCAGAGATACAAAAATGATATTTCAAATGAGCGATTGAGTAATTCCTCCTAAATTTACGGAAATCCGTTTAAAAAATACGGAAAGTGCACGTGGCGGAATACCGTGGAATTCCGCGGAATGTATCGGACATCCACCGGAATGTAGCGGAAGCGGAATTTTGTTATGGCGGTATGTGGAATTACCGCGGAATCGGAAATTGGCTCTTCCGACCATGCCTAAACCACACAAGAATGATTTTCTGTTTTTCCGATTTCCGTTTCTTCGGATTTTTTTGCATTTTCTGATGCAAAAAAATGACTCCTCGGAAATCGAACAATCAGAAAAACGGAAAATCAGAAATTGGAATTGCTGTAGAATCGGAAGTGGGCTTTTCCGACCATCCCTACTACGGAAGTGATGTTTTCCATATTCTGTGAGGAGATAGTGGGGGAGGGGGGTGGAAGATCGGAGGATTAGCGGAGGTGTCACTGCCGGACACCAAATCTGGAGTGCGAGGAGAACGCCAGCGCATACTACTAAGGCTGCGTCTGAAATGACCACCAGCTCAGTGTGCAGCACCTATATAGGCTTTCTGCACACTTCGCATTCAATTCAGATGCAAATCATATGCAAATCTGCTACTACTAATTATAACTATCAGGTTAGCTGCTCCCAGCCCCTCCTTCTGAGTTTCCTGTTTGCATAATAAGTAGTAGCAGATTTGCATATGATTTGCATCTGAATTGAATGGGAAGTGTGCAGAAAATCTATTTAGGTGCTGCACACTGAGCTGGTGGTCATTTCAGACGCAGCCTTAGTGGTATGCGCTGGCGTTCTCCTCGCTGTTCTACCAAATGTAAGTTACACGTTTTTTTTTGCTTAGCTGCTCCCAAGGTTTTAAATTCAGGTTAGGTCACTTGCCCGGAGGTTTGCCTCACCGTGGCGCAAGTGTCTAGTACATTATACTTTGCATGCAAACCATATTGGAAGCTAAAGTTCCTCCTAGTGTAATAAATGTTAGCATTGTTTTGGATGCAGGGCATTCATTTTTCAGTCTAATAGAGGCGGTGTATGCCTATGCGATTAATCATTCCATTGCAGCATGTGTCTAGGGATGCGCAGCCTTCCCCCCCCCACCTTTCCTTAACTTTTTCATAAATCTGGAGTGACTGACCAGAGCTTATGAACGCAACAACCCCCAACAACCTCACACGTCTTGTACTTCCATGCACGACTACAGGACTTCACTAGAGCTGCCCCCATCCTGTGGAACTCTCTCCCACTGCCTATCAGCTTGGCCCCTCCTTCAATACCGAAAAAGCCCTCAAAACTCACTTCCTCAAGGAGGCCTATCCCATAACGACGCTGCCTAACTCTTTCTGCCGAGAACCTCTCTATGCACCTCCTCCTTTTGGGTTACCAGTCCCTCCCTCTAGATTGTAAGCCTTTGGCAGGGCCCTCTCCCCTTGTGTATCATACATGACTGTGTGCACTGTACCCAGAATTATGGGAAGTTGTATTTTTACCACTACCACTCCAGTGAGTGTATGGTCTGGCATTGTATTACTACCTGTATTGTGTTGTGTAACATATTGCTTTTTTATTACCTGTATTGTTGTATCTATTGTCTATTACCTGTATTGTGCTGTCACCCCTGTTATCATTGTCTGTAATCCTATGTATTGTACAGCGGTGCGTAATATGTTGGCGCTATGAAGATCCATTAAATGATAATAATAAATAGTAATTGTCACGGAACAGCCGTGAGAAACGCAGGTGAATCTGGAAGATTTGCCGACGATTTTCTGATCAATTCCTGGTTAGACTTGTGCATCAATCAGAAAATGACATACCTTCATTTAAAAGAGGTTTCTTTCCCTTGTACCAACTGGCAGGAAGCCTGGTGCCTGTGACTTGTTAATTAGCCAGAGGTGTAAAGGCCCATACACACGTCGGATTTTTGCGAACGACCCGTCGTTTGAACGTTCCGTCGTTCCGTCGTTCGCACGTCAAATCCGGCGTGTGTACAGACTATCGTTCGGGTGATAAGACTGGTTTTCAGCGATCAGCGATCCGCCCGGAGTTGGGCATGCAAACGCGCCCAAGTTTGGTATCATATGAACTGGCATATTCTGAGGAATATGAATCCGTGAAGGTCATGTGTGTGCGGAAAGCGTAAGCCGAGATATGACAACTGTCATATTTGGTGGGCATGGGCAGGGCCGGGCCGAGGCATAGGCTGGAGAGGCTCCAGCCTCAGGGCGCAGTCTAGGAGGGGGCGCACAATTCATTCAGTTGTCATTCCTAATTGTGTATGAAGCAGAAAGAAATAAGAAAAGGGGATACATAGCAGTGACTGCAGCCAGATAACTAGAGATTAAGGTGTTGGGGAGGTTGTGGGCCCTGTGGTGCCTCTTAGTCTAATAGCAATCAATGTGTGACGGCTGGGGAGGCAGGGATGGAGGGGCGCACTTTGGTGTCTCAGCCTTGGGTGCTGGAGGACCTTGTCCCAGCTCTGGGCATGGGAAACCCACCCAGGAGATTAACCGCCCCTGTCCAGCCATTGGGCTGGACCTGAGACTCCACCCAAAGATGTACATTATTCAAAAGTGTCTGCGAGGGACTCCTCCCTCAGTCCTCCTGTGTACCATCACCTGATCAAGCCAGCCAGAGGACCATGTGGCTGGCGGCCATTTTCCTGAACTGAAACAAAGGACATTTTCCATGTGCTCAGATCTTCCCAGAAGGACATATTTCCACAAACTCTAAGTATTTTCTCCATTTTTATTTTCTATACTGTGTTATCATTTGTCTCTATAATTGTTGATTTTAACGATTTTCTGTATATATTAATTATTAATATTGCATATTTAATAAACAATGCTAACGTCATTTGTTCACTCATCTACCCTGCTATTCAGCCGCACAAACTGAACCCTGACTTCTGAAGAGACGCTACTACTGTTACTGCCTAGACAGAATAGTGTGTTTAACCGTTTTTATTTGCAGGTCTAGACTCAGCCAGTCAGTGGGCTCCTCTGTCCCATGGTAACAGAGGTGGTGGCAGTTATACCCTGAAATAGTGCGTAATTTGTAATTACCGTAACTCACAGGCTCCCTTCTAGTCGGTCTTCTGCCAAAATCCCAGCGGTTTCTGAGCACCGATTGCGACCACAGCTTGCATGGTCTGTGTGCTGAAACCGATTGGAAGGCATTTTGCTGTCCGGCCACTAGCGGCCCTGTGACAGTAATAATAATAAATAATAATAATTTACTCTCATAGCAGCCTATCCAGCTGGCATCATCCCCTGGGCTTGGCAGGCATCATATGACCTTGCTATGCTCCTCTCCAATGCTGCCCTGATGTGGAGAGAAGGAGGAGGGGAACTCCAGCCATCTAGTGGAGATTTCAGTACTGCAGCCTGAGCACCTGAGTCTTACACTTCCCCAGTGAGTTGTATACTTGCTGAATGATGGTGCCTCATCTCCTGCAAGTCCTGCTGGGTAACTAAGGTGCCTCATCTCCTGCAGGCCCTGCTGAATGATGATGGTGGCTCATTTCCTGCTGGGTAACGATGGTGGCTCATCTCCTGCAGGTCCTGCTGAATGATGATGGTGGCTCATCTCCTGCTGGGTAACGATGGTGGCTCATCTCCTGCTGGGTAACTAAGGTGCCTCATCTCCTGCAGGCCCTGCTGAATGATGATGGTGGCTCATCTCCTGCTGGGTAACGATGGTGGCTCATCTCCTGCAGGTCCTGCTGAATGATGATGGTGGCTCATCTCCTGCTGGGTAATGATGGTGGCTCATCTCCTGCAGGTCCTGCTGAATGATGATGGTGGCTCATCTCCTGCAGGTCCTGCTGAATGATGATGGTGGCTCATCTCCTGCTGGGTAACGATGGTGGCTCATCTCCTGCAGGTCCTGCTGAATGATGATGGTGGCTCATCTCCTGCTGGGTAACGATGGTGGCTCATCTCCTGCAGGCCCTGCTGAATGATGATGGTGGCTCATCTCCTGCAGGTCCTGCTGAATGATGATGGTGGCTCATCTCCTGCTGGGTAACGATGGTGGCTCATCTCCTGCAGGCCCTGCTGAATGATGATGGTGGCTCATCTCCTGCAGGTCCTAGTGAATAACCATGATGACTTGTCCCCTGTGGGTCTCGCTGAGGGTTCTAGCTGTTGCAACATTCTGTCTGACTGGAGTTTCAGATGGAGACCAGGAGGATTAACGACAACCAAATAGATAAAACTGCGCTGATAAGCCAAACAAGTAGGCTTTCACTGGTGGTGCTCCTCTCAACATACAACAGTTCAAATTCTCAGATAACAGCTGCGCACATAGATACTGCTAAACGAGTTCCTCTCCTTTTCATGAGATTCACTCCCATAGATCAAACAGTTGAAGATTCTTCCTATGCCTCAGACAGGACACAGTGACCACTTCTGCGAGATATCGCCTCCACCACACCCCAAGCAGTGGGCACTCACCGCATACAAATGACCCTCTATTAGATGGGTCTCCACAGCGCTTATGGGGTCATCTGGCCGCCCCCTGCCACTCAAAGAATCTCCTCCACTCTTGTAGGAAGAATCTTGAACTGTTTGATCTATGGGAGTGAATCTCACTTTAAAGTGTACCTGAGATGAATGATTAGGGGAAATTTATACTCCAGCCCCATGAGGACCATGGGCTTCCTCGCTGTCTTCTCCAGCCATGCCGTTGTCCTAGGATCGCCTCTGGTATCTTCCATAGTCTGGGCCAGTCGTGGTCTTCTGCGCCTGCATGGCCCGGCCTACTTAGACACAGAATAATTCTAGCCGTGGGAATGTGACGGGGCCGTACACGAGGCCAGGCCATACAGGTGCAAGGGAACCCTGGTTTTCCTGGGGTTGGAGGAAGCCCCGGTAAGTATAAATTGCCCCTAATCATTCATCTCAGGTTCCCTTTAAGTGATGGAAGTCATTTTAGATAAATTAAGAAGATTTCTCTCATGTAAAAACTTCAGAATTCGTACTT
Source organism: Hyperolius riggenbachi (assembly GCF_040937935.1). NCBI lineage: Eukaryota > Metazoa > Chordata > Amphibia > Anura > Hyperoliidae > Hyperolius > Hyperolius riggenbachi. The sequence goes on along the minus strand of NC_090654.1, from coordinate 3,348,875 downwards.
CCAGATTCTGATCCAAGTATTAAAAAGTGTCAATTTCTTTTACAGTTTTGTACAAGAAGACAATAACGGCAGGAATCTAAATCTTTTCCTGTGTAATATTTCCTGTATTTCGCTTCCTGCAATATAATAAATTTTATCTCTTAGGTTAATGTGAGCCTCCGGAGCTCATTGTGCTCGGGCGAGGCTGCTGTCCCGGCTTCTTGGCCGAGTATCTCTTCCTCTTCAGGTTTGAGAAACTTCTTCATGATATGGTATTTGTCCTGATACTCAGAGTGTGAAATCCTCAGGGGGGCCTTATAGCGCCGTGGAGCAGGTGACCTCTACGTCCGCCTGGCACAGGTGCGGTTGGGGACTCTCCCAGCGCAGACTATCTTCCCGTAAAGACAACAAAATTTGCTTAAATTGTATTTTTTCTTGTTAGCGGGCTTGCCATAAGAAGTAACATTTTCTGTAATTTGGAGGTCATGTTGAGGACCATGAAGATGGAGGATGTCCTACTATCAGGAGAGTCATCTGGTGACATTCCATCAGTAACAATGGGACAGAATTGTCGTAATAGACTTTAATAGAGATTAATAAACATCTGGATGAAGGAATTATTCTTCCCTCCAAGAGCTTTGTTGTCAGTTATGAGATAAATGAGATAATTGGCCTGTAACGGCTATGATAACCCCACTGCTGGATATTGATTAATGCTGAGCTGAAATATCACAATTTGCTTGGCCAGTTCTCTTGATTTAATGAAACCGAAATGTCTCCCTTTGTAACAATGTTCCTCGAGAGAGGATTGTATCCCCAGAAAGTCATCTGTGGGGTTCCTCGGCTTGCGTGGTTACTTGGCTTGTGTCATGGGGCGGCCATCTTGTCTCTTTCCCATGGGGTGGCCATCTTGTCTTTATGTCATGGGGCGGCCATCTTGTCTCTGTGTCCTGGGGCGTCCATCTTGTCTCTGTGTCCTGGGGCGTCTATCTTGTCTCTGTGTCCTGGGGCGTCTATCTTTTCTCTGTGTCCAGGGGCGCCATCTTGTCTCTGTGTCTTGTGGCGGCCATCTTGTCTTTCTGTCACGGGGCAGCCATCTTGTCTCTGTTTCATGTGGAGGCCATCTTGTCTCTGTGTCATGAGGCAGTCATCTTGTCTTGGTGCCATGGGGCAGCCATCTTGTCTCTGTGTCTTGGGGCGGCCATCTTGTCTTTGTGTCATGGGGCGGCCATCTTGTTTCTGTGTCATGGGGCGACCATCTTGTCTTTGTGTCATGGGGCGGCCATCTTGTCTCTGTTTCATGTGGAGGCCAACTTGTCTCTGTGTCATGGGGTGGCCATCTTTTCTGTGTGTCATTGGGCAGCTATCTTGTCTCTGTGCCATGGGGAGGCCATCTTGTCTCTGTGTCATGGGGCGGCCATGTTGTCTCTGTGTCATGGGGCGGCCATGTTGTCTCTGTGTCATGGGGCGGCCATGTTGTCTCTGTCTTGGGGCGGCCATCTTGTCTCTGTGTCATGGGGCGGCCATGTTGTCTCTGTGCCCTGGGGTATCCATCTTGTCTCTGTATCCTGGGGCAGCCATCTTGTCTCTGTGTCCTGGGGCGTCTATCTTGTCTCTGTGTCCTGGGGCAGCCATCTTGTCTCTGTGTCATGGGGCGGCCATCTCTTGTCTCTGTGTCATGGGGGCATGGTCTATGTGTTAGGCACAGATATGAAAATAGTGTGTAATAGTATTCCGGAGTTACCCACAGTTTAGATGAATCCAGGTAAGTGCATGTAACAGTATACTTCCCATTTAGGAGTTGTAAATTTCATGGAATTAGAAGCAATGACAAGCTACAGGAAGTGCATGTGATTGGCCATAGAGCAGTGTCACTTGGCATGCAGATATCGCAGCATGTGACTGAGCAGCGCCTCTAGTGGCCACATATTGCATCTCAGGGCTTCAGTCCTTTATTACTGAACGTTTTATTGGTTGTGTGATTTCACGTTGGAGTTTTGTTATATGAGAGGCTGGATATAAATTGTTGCGGTTGTTGTTTATTATATTGCAGTTGTCAGATCCTTATCTCTGAGTATCGCTTTTATATATTATTTTATTGCGTCAGCTGAGGCCGGACTCTCTATCTGTATTTTTCCACATTGGTGTGATTTTCCGCCGCCGTGCCAGGATGACTCAGGTGAGGCTGTCTGTTCTGCACGACCTCACCGGACACGCCGGCTGCTCATGGGGAATGCTTATTTAATGAGGCCAGTAACTCCGGCTTGCATGGCGTCCATTTGAAAAGGGCGCCTGGAAAAAAAGGCGCCTGGTGTAGCCCATATATGCCAAATTCAGCTACAAAGGGCGTCTGGTGCATAGCCGGCCTTTGATATGAGCGACCGGAGCGGTTGTTCAGGGCGCCAGCTTCCAAGGGGGCGTCTATAGCTGGTTACCTATACTGAGGGCACCTACACCTGATTTCTTATACTAGGGGCACCTACACCTGGCTACCTATACTGGAGGCTCCTAAGCTTGGCTACCTATGGAGGGATGGAGACCTTCACCTGACTTCCTGTACTGGGGGCACCTATGCTTGGCAACCTATATTGAGGGCACCTACACATGTGATCCTATACTGTGGGCACCTATACCTGGCTACCTACCTCTACTGAGTCTGAGGGCGTTTATTTTTTTTGGAGGGAGGGACACTGCGGCTATAACGTGTGGTGCAAATTGTCTTTCTTTGTAAATGGGGGCGGGGGCGGATAATTGTCCCACTGATTGTTTTTATTAATATTCCTGAAAGGGTCTAGCCTTCATTTTTAAGTATATTTAAGATAATGCACTCTTTCCATCCATTTGTGGTTATTAATAGTATTTTTTCTATTATACATATGTGACGTGTCACAGAGTTCTGAGCATTTGGCGGGATGTGTCACAACGTCAAAAAAGGTTGGGAGCCGCTGTCCTAGGAGATATCTCAGGAGAAAAGGGGAATTGCGCGAAGAGGATGAAGGGGGGGGGGGACAAAAATCAGGTTTCGCTCAGGGCGCTGTGAAACCTAAGGCCGGCCCTGGTCTGGTGTAGCAGAAAAAGCGAGTTTTAGTTTATAAAACGGATGCTGTTATAGGCAAAATTTGTTGGGCTATAAAAGGGCTCTAGATAAAGCTGAGAAAAGTGATTACTATGACCTAACTTCTCCCTACTCTCAGGGCCCGTTTCCACTATTGCGAATCCACATGCATTGTCCGCACGCAGATTCGCATAGCCAATACAAGTGGATGGGCCTGTTTCCACTTGTCAGTAATCCTGAGCGTTTTTCTGTGCGGGAGAAATCTGCACGGAAGAGCCCTCAGAATTCTCACCCCGCACACCGCTATGCGAATCGCCGCTAATGTATTTAATAGGGAAATTGCATGCGGTTTTGGTATGCGCCGTTTACCGCGATTTCCCATAGAAAGTAATGTTAAATCACACAGGCAGTGACATGGTTAAAATCGCATCAATACTAACCTATGCGAAATCGTATGCGAAATCGCGGTAAAATACGGATGCGGAATCACACCCGCATGCGATTTCATCAGCAGGGGATCCGCGGCGATTCCGCACCGCACAAGTGGAAACGGGCCCTCATACAGAACCCTCCCTCTACTGATGCCTAACCCTAAGACCCCCCCTCTTCCCCGGTGGTACCTAACTGTAAGACCCCTCAGGCGGTGCCTAAAGCTGAGTACACACGTACGATAACGATCGTTCAAAAACGAACGATAACGACAATCGGAACGATAATCGTGCGTTCAAAAAGTGTGAACGATCGTTTTTGTGAACGATAACGATCGTTATCGTTCAATCGGACCGATCCAACCCGGCGGATTTTTTCGAAAGATAATCGTTCAATCGTTGCAGTGTGTACAAAGATCGTCCGATAACGCATGTTCTTATTGCCTGTCATAACGTCACTTCCGTTTGCGCACGCATTTTTTTATCGTTCGTCGTTCAGTACTTTATACTTATATCGTTCACGTGTGTACACAATCGTTCATTACGAACGATCTTTTCAGTCTAATTTGAATATCGTGTAAACGTCACGAATCGTTCGTAACGAACGATCTTTATCGGACGTGTATACGAACCTTAACTCTAACCCCCCCTAGTGGTGCCTAACCCAAAGACCCCCCCAGCTTGTGATGCCTAATCCTACCCCCCCCCCCTGCACCCCCAAATCAAAAATGTCAGCTATGAAAGGGTGTCCTTTTGTAGCAGAATCAAAAACCTTGTAGCCGAAAACCTTGTAGCCACATAACGCCCTACTGTAGCCGAACATAGCCAAATAAAATATGGGCTACCAAGGGGCGCCAGCTTGTAGCCGATATCAAATCTCGGGCGCCCTTTTCCCCACCTCGTAGCCGATATTTGCAGAGACAGACGTACAGACAAGCAGAGGCGCATGGCCTAGTACCAGACCTGTTTTTATATATCCTCCATCTTATTGCCTGAGGAAGCAGGTCACTCCCGCGAGACGCGTTGTATCTCACTGGAGTATGTAAGTAAATCGTTTTGCTGGAAATTGATGGGCATTTTCTTGTGTCTGCCTGGAGGAGGTAAGTCCACCACTACCGCCTCACTTTTAAACGCTTTAGATCTTTTTATCCTTCTGGTGCCTCTGTGTCCATACTACATTCTATTGTGACATGATCGCTTCAGCCGCTCTCTCAGGATGGAGGCGGAGTCATTCTTTAAGTAAGGAGTACAGGTTCACTAACACTGTTTCCGTTTGTGTACTCATGGGTGGATTTCAGGCAAGACATTGCCTAGGGCACCAGGAAAGCAAGGGGCGGGCTGTGGGCAGCAGGGTGGCAGTAGCCTGTTAGCCTGCCGATCATTTGTCCTGCTACACAGAGTTTGCACATAGCGGTGGATGACTACTAACAGCCGCATCCGGCACTCAGGGGATAAAGGGGCAGCGAACAGTCACTTACAGTGATCTCTGAGCTGCTTGTTACTCACCGGATGTGCCACTCACCAAGGAGCTTACAATATAATCCCTGCCATCATGTCACTAACTGTCCTCAGAGGAGCCTACAATCTAATCCCTGCCATTATGTCACTAACTGTCCTCAGAGGAGCCTACAATCTAATCCCTGCCATCATGCCACTAACTGTCCTCAGAGGAGCCTACAATCTAATCCCTGCCATCATGCCACTAACTGTCCTCAGAGGAGCCTACAATCTAATCCCTGCCATTATGTCACTAACTGTCCTCAGAGGAGCCTACAATCTAATCCCTGCCATCACTAATCACTAACTGTCCTCAAAGGAGCTTACAATCTAATCCCTGCCATCACTAATCACTAACTGTCCTCAGAGAAGCTTACAATCTTATCCCTGCCATTATGTCAATAACTGTCCTCAGAGGAGTTTACAATCTAATCCCTGCCATCATGTCACTAACTGTCCTCAGAGAAGCTTACAATCTAACCCCTGCCATCACTAATCACTAACTGTCCTCGGAGAAGCTTACAATCTAACCCTTGCCATCATTAATCACTAACTGTCCTCAGAGGAGCTTACAATCTAAAGGCCCATACACATGTCGGATTTTAGCGAACGACCCGTCGTTTGAACGTTCCGTCGTTCGGACGTTTTCGCGTCAAATCCGACGTGTGTACAGACTATCGTTCGGGTGATAAGACTGGTTACCAACGATCCTGCCATCACTAATCACTAACTGTCCTCAGAGAAGCTTACAATCTAATCCCTGCTGTGTTGGGGCGGGGAGTTTAGGATGCTGTAGGTCTGGGAGCAGCTGGTGACAGTGGGCCTTGGGCGGTGTATACTCCCGCCTCCTGCAGAGTGGTGAGCGGAGGGGTGAAGGGAGTTATCCCTGCAGGATCCAGGGATGGACTCACACAATACATCTTCCTCCGAGGGCTTCCTGTCCCTGTGGCTCCAGCGGCGTCTGTCATCAAGTGATCCGCTGGCATGCACCAGATGGGGGGCGGGGCTCTGGCTGCCTAATACAGAGGGCTCCGCTAATACTGGGGGGAGGGGTCTTCCTCTAGCTAGGAGTAATGCTACGTACACACATGCGACAACGATCGTTCCTTGAGAACGACGAACAAACTTTTAATTGATGAAAGAACGACCTAAGTAAAGTTAGTTTTAAAAGGTGTGTAACGATCTGATCGTTAGAATGAACGTTACATCACGTAAAGCAACTATTGCGCCTGCGCATAAAAATGAGAAGTTTCACAGAGAAATAGTGAAATGCGCATGTCAAGCCTAGTACGAATGACCGTTCCCAACGATGTACTACTTTTGCAAACGATCGTCGTTGGTTAAAATCCGCCGAGACAGAACTTTCTTTTGTAGCGATTTGGCTCGTTCGTCGTTTGCCTTAATAGTCGGTGGTTCGTTTTTTGTAACAATCGTCGTTGGTAAAGATCGGGGAACGATCGTTACAAACGACTATAGTCGCATGTGTGTACGCACCTTTAGGCTCTGTACACACATCCAACGTTAATCTGCAGATGACTGGCCAATTGTACCACCTCCATGCAGTAGGGGGGTCAGCAGATATGGAATACTATGAGCAGACGGTGTAGGTCAGCTCGCCTACTACATGGAAGGGGTAACATTGGCCAGACATCTGCAGATCTGTGTACAGACCATCACTTGTGAAATCTCCACTCTGGCTTCTGTAATGTTTATCTGCCACTAATACTATAAAGCTACGTACAAGCATTAGATTAAAATTGGTTGAAACGAACATCGGCCCGGCAATCGGTCGTTTAAGCAGAACGACAATGGCTGATCGACCGCATGCACACATGAACGATCATAACACGATTGAATCCTGAAAGAATGCGGAAGTGATGTCAGCGGTATGATTAAGCGAACGTCCGATGCCTGTACAAACCTGCGCAACAACGAACAATCAGCAAATCCAACAGCAATGCTCTGATGCCCGGGAACAGGTGAGAAGCGCGCTGCGTAAACCGCTGGTGTTTATTAAATATGAAAAATGATCAAACTAAAGAGCAATTGTAAAACCGCACGCGCTGCTGTACCAAAGAAGATTACTTGAAACGAATGATGCCATAATACCGCCTGCGCATTACACAAAGCAATCGTTATCCATTGCGTAATTTTCAATACACACGGCCTCTGCTTAGCGATCGTGAGGTTGGATCATGACCAAATTCCGATGTCGGTCACTTAATCCCGTCGTTCATGGTCGGTCGTCAACGTACACAGTGTGATTATCGGGCCAAGAATCACTAATCTGTCGTTTTGACTAAGTTTAGACCAACTTTTATCTAATGTGTGTACGTAGCGTAAGTCACTGGCCCAGAATGAGCAGCATATCAGATACTGCGACGTCACTGGCTGCATGCTTGTTCCAGGGCTGTGATTCCACTGGCTGCATGCATGTTGCAGGGCTGTGACTCCACTGGCTGCATGCTTGTTCCAGGGCTGTGACTCCACTGGCTGCATGCTTGTTGCAGGGCAGTGACTGCACTGGCTGCATGCTTGTTGCCGGGCTGTGACTCCACTGGCTGCATGCATGTTGCAGGGCTGTGACTCCACTGGCTGCATGCTTGTTCCAGGGCTGTGACTCCACTGGCTGCATGCTTGTTGCAGGGCAGTGACTGCACTGGCTGCATGCTTGTTGCAGGGCTGTGACTCCACTGGCTGCATGCTTGTTCCAGGGCTGTGACTCCACTGGCTGCATGCTTGTTGCAGGGCAGTGACTGCACTGGCTGCATGCTTGTTGCCGGGCTGTGACTCCACTGGCTGCATGCATGTTGCAGGGCTGTGACTCCACTGGCTGCATGCTTGTTCCAGGGCTGTGACTCCACTGGCTGCATGCTTGTTGCAGGGCAGTGACTGCACTGGCTGCATGCTTGTTGCAGGGCTGTGTATCCACTGGCTGCATGCTTGTTGCAGGGCAGTGACTGCACTGGCTGCATGCTTGTTGCAGGGCTGTGTATCCACTGGCTGCATGCTTGTTGCAGGGCAGTGACTGCACTGGCTGCATGCATGTTGCAGGGCTGTGACTCCACTGGCTGCATGCTTGTTCCAGGGCTGTGACTCCACTGGCTGCATGCTTGTTGCAGGGCAGTGACTGCACTGGCTGCATGCTTGTTGCCGGGCTGTGACTCCACTGGCTGCATGCATGTTGCAGGGCTGTGACTCCACTGGCTGCATGCTTGTTCCAGGGCAGTGACTGCACTGGCTGCATGCTTGTTGCAGGGCAGTGACTGCACTGGCTGCATGCTTGTTGCAGGGCTGTGACTCCACTGGCTGCATGCTTGTTCCAGGGCTGTGACTCCACTGGCTGCATGCTTGTTCCAGGGCTGTGACTCCGCTGGCTGAATGCTTGTTCCAGGGCTGTGACTCCACTGGCTGCATGCTTGTTGCAGGGCTGTGACTCCGCTAGCTGCATGCTTGTTCCAGGGCTGTGACTCGACTGGCTGCATGCTTGTTGCAGGGCTGAGACTACGCTGGCTGCATGCTTGTTGCAGGGCTGTGACTCCACTGGCTGCATGCTTGTTGCAGGGCTGTGACTCCACTGGCTGCATGCTTGTTCCAGGGCTGTGACTCCACTGGCTGCATGCTTGTTCCAGGGCTGTGACTCCACTGGCTGCATGCTTGTTCCAGGGCTGTGACTCCACTGGCTGCATGCTTGTTCCAGGGCTGTGACTCCACTGGCTGCATGCTTGTTCCAGGGCTGTGACTCCACTGGCTGCATGCTTGTTCCAGGGCTGTGACTCCACTGGCTGAATGCTTGTTCCAGGGCTGTGACTCCACTGGCTGCATGCTTGTTGCAGGGCTGTGACTCCGCTAGCTGCATGCTTGTTCCAGGGCTGAGACTACACTGGCTGCATGCTTGTTTCAGGGCTGTGACTCCATTGGCTGCATGCTTGTTGCAGGGCTGTGACTCCGCTAGCTTCATGCTTGTTCCAGGGCTGTGACTACTCTGGCTGCATGCTTGTTCCAGGGCTGTGACTCCACTGGCTGCATGCTTGTTGCAGGGCAGTGACTCCATTGGCTGCATGCTTGTTGCAGGGCAGTGACTCCATTGGCTGCATGCTTGTTGCAGGGCTGGGACTCCACTGGCTGCATGCTTGTTCCAGGGCTGTGACTCCACTGGCTGCATGCTTGTTGCAGGGCAGTGACTCCATTGGCTGCATGCTTGTTGCAGGGCAGTGACTCCATTGGATGCATGCTTGTTGCAGGGCTGGGACTCCACTGGCTGCATGCTTGTTGCAGGGCTGTTACTCCATTGGCTGGATGCTTGTTCCAGGTGTGTTACTTAAAACAACTAAAGGCAAAGCTCAGCATGACAGCCAGGCAACTACCCCTTTTTTATAAGGGGCTGAAGATGGCCGCTTCCATAAACCTCTCACTTCATGTTCCCTTTAAGTGATTGTAGATTTGGGTCTGTCCTGAGCTGAACTCTGCGTGACCTCCGGTATTTTCTGGCAGTGTTGGTTGTTCAGCATTTATATTGTATAATGAAAGTATACAGCAGTTTGATCCTATAATAAACCATTGGCAGACGCAGTGTGATTGGCGGGATTGGGGACAGCTGGGGACAGCGTTTGGGGACCGGTGACACTGACCCCCCCCCCCCCTCCACCGCGGTGGCTGCAGATTCCCACACAGGAATGCCAGGGTGGTCGACCACCAAACCCCTCCGCTCGCCAAGCCCAACAATGCGACGTCGGAAAAATGTCTCCGCTGGATTAAGTCGTGTTCCTCGCTCTGTGAGATTCCGCCGCAGATTCTAAACGTTCTCCTCGTTGTGAAACTCTCCGGGGATTCTGGTTTCTGCAGAATAACGCCCGGCCGTATTTCACCGCTTTCCCCCCAGATGTAAAACTAACAGTGACATGCTGGGCATTGCCCAGATCAGCCGAATATAGCCGAGAACTCGCAGGAGGCTCAAATACAGCGAAATCCCAGAAAGGCCAGAAACCGGATCTGCAGCCTGAGGTGTGACAACACGAGACTGCGAATACTGCTTCCTCATCATCGTCATTCATCAGCGGCACTCTTACCAGCCACCATATCGGAGGATAACGTCACATCTCGTTATGGTAAACTCCAACAGACCAAGAAAACCACTTTACTATATCAGAAATAGTCCTACTTAAGCACATAAAGACAAAGTATATAATAGTTTGGGATCTTAATTCAGCCAGTAATTGGGAGTCATTTTTTCTTTTCAATGATTCAGTAAGCGACCACCGACAGTTTCTAGGCTAGATCACAATGCACAGTGCTTAATATACCAGGATTTGCATGCAATAATCATGCAAAAGCTTGCACAGGAAGCATAGGGTGCCACCAGTTAAAGGTACAGTACTGATAGTGTGCTCCTCTGTCTGCATTTCTGTGCTGACTGGATGATAATGTAGTGTTGCAGCCATGCACAACCAAGTCACAGATGACAGGCAGTTCCCTCAGTAATCAGGCAGCAGATTACACAGGAAGCATAGGTCTCTCCAGGTATTGCAGGGACAGTACTAATAGTGTGCTCCTCTGCCCACATTTCTGTGTGGCCTGGATGATGCTGTAGCGCTGCAGCTATGCACAAGCAAGTCACAGATGACAGGCAGTTCCCTCAGTAATCACACAACAGCTTGCACAGGAAGAATAGGTCTCACCAGTTAATGTAGTTAACCCGAAAGTGTGCTCCTCTGTCCGCATTTCTGTGCTGCCTGGATGATAATGTAGTTTTGCAGCCATGCACAAGCAAGTCACAGATGACAGGCAATTCCCTCAGTAATCAGGCAGCAGCTTACACAGGAAGCATAGGGCTCACCAGGTAATGCAGGTACTGATAGTGTGCTCCTCTGTCCACATGTCTGTGCAGCCTGGATGATGCTGTAGTGTTGCAGCCATGCACAAGCAAGGCACAGATGACAGGCAATTCTCTCACTGATCAGGCAGCAACTTATACAGGAAGCATAGGTCTCACCAGGTAATGCAGGTACGGTACTGATAGTGTGCTCCTCTGTCCACATGTCTGTGCAGCCTGGATGATGCTGTAGTGCTGCAGTCATGCACAAGCAGGTCACAGATGACCGGCAATTCCCTCAGTAATCAGGCAGCAGCTTACACAGGAAGCACAGGTCTTACTGGCTGATGCTTTTGAGGTCATCCATACAGGTCCAGGGCAGTGTGCAGATAGTGAGCAGGCTACAAGTGGCTGCCAGCCAACCACGGCTCATGGATGTCAGACTGACGTATGACGCATGCCCTGCCCACCAACCACGGCTCATGGGTCTCTGACTGACGTATGACGCATGCCCCGCCCACTGACCACGGCTCATGGGTCTTTGACTGACGTATGACTCATGTCCCGCCCACTGACCACGGCTCATGGGTCTCTGACTGACGTATGACGCATGCCCCACCAACTTTCCTCTATATCCAGATACAGAGTACCGCATTGGGCCAAAAAACAGGTCTAATATAACAGAAGTTCTATTGTATCCTGGTTTACTATACCTGGTGTTACTCCCATATACTTATAATGGTGCTTGGTCAGGACCTGAACATTCAGTTTACTATAGCAGAGTTTACAATAACGCGATTATACTGTATATAAATACTACTAGCTGAAGATGTATTTGGTTGATGTTGGCTCCACCCACTTTATCAAACCTTGACACACACAGTCACTCAATGACCAAGTTTATGAGCTTTGGGGTCCTTGGCATCTATAATGTGAGAATGGAAGCAGTTTAAATTTTTCCATTGAAATCAAGCAAACAAATCTGATTGGCTGTTTGTGGCTCTGCCCCCTTTTCTGAATTTGAATCCTACCATTATCCTACTAATATAATAAATGGGAAAGTTTGGATGTTTGGATGTTTGTTACTCGATCACACAAAAACGGCGGATTTGAATGAAATTTGGCACACACATAGTACATTACCTGGAATAAAGTATAGGATACTTTTTATTCCCATAACCAAAAAGAGACAAAAACAAATTTCAGTGGAAAATGTAAACTGCAGACATTCTTACACTGTTACACTGGAGGTGTGTTTAGCTTCTAAGGCAGTGGTTCCCAACCCATGTGCCGCTTCGGGTATGTGTCGCGGCTCTCGGAGGGAAGCAGCGCAGCGGAGGTAAAGCTGTGGGCAGCAGCGGAGAAGGGGGCCATCTCCCCCCCTTCTCTCACCTTAGGGTGCTCTGCCTCCTTCGCTCTCCCCTCCGATCTGTGTGTGCGGCGGCGTTTGGCAGCGGGCGGGACTTACCTTCCGTGTCGCTCCATGCGCCGGCCGGAAGTTCTGGTTCTTCAGCCGCTGCTCTGGTCTGGATCAGGCCAGAGTAGTGGCAAATCATCCCGCGCCGGCGACGAGACCAGACGGAGGACACGGAAGGTAAGTTCCGCCCCTCTGCCAGCCACCGCACTTCATTCCGGAGGAGAGAACGAGGGAGGGAGAGCACCCTGAGGTGCCGCTCTCCTTCCCTCGCTCTCTCCTCCTGGGGGGGGGGCCCTGGCTACATATACTGGGCACATATATCCCTGGCTACATATACTGGGCACATATATCCCTGCCTACATATACTGGGGACATATACACCTGCCTACATATACTGGGGACATATACCCCTGACTACATATACTGGGCACATATACCCCTGGCTACATATACCGGGGACATATACACCTGCCTACATATACTGAGGACATATACCCCTGCCTACATATACTGGGGACATATACCCCTGCCTACATATACTGGGGACATATACCCCTGACTACATATACTGGGCACATATACCCCTGCCTACATATACTGGGGACATATACCCCTGCCTACATATACTGGGGACATATACCCCTGCCTACATATGCTGGGGACATATACCCCTGGCTACATATACTGGGCACATATATCCGTGGCTACATATACTGGGGACATATACACCCTGACTACATATACTGGGGACATATACCCCTGCCTACATATACTGGGGACATATACCCCTGCCTACATATACTGGGGACATATACCCCTGCCTACATATACTGGGGACATATACCCCTGCCTACATATACTGGGGACATATATCCCTGCCTACATATACTGGGGACATATACTCCTGACTACATATACTGGGGACATATACCCCTGCCTACATATACTGGGGACATATACCCCTGCCTACATATACTGGGGACATATACCCCTGCCTACATATACTGGGGACATATACCCCTGCCTACATATACTGGGGACATATACCCCTGCCTACATATACTGGGGACATATACCCCTGCCTACATATACTGGGGACATATACCCCTGCCTACATATACTGGGGACATATACCCCTGCCTACATATACTGGGGACATATACCCCTGCCTACATATACTGGGGACATATACTCCTGACTACATATACTGGGGACATATATCCCTGACTATATATACTGGGGACATATACCCCTGCCTACAGATACTGGGGACATATACCTCTGGCTACATATACTGGGCACATATACCTCTGGCTACATATACTGGGCACATATACCCCTGCCTACATATACTGGGGACATATACCCCTGCCTACATATACTGGGGACATATACCCCTGCCTACATATACTGGGGACATATACCCCTGCCTACATATACTGGGGACATATACCCCTGCCTACATATACTGGGGACATATACCTCTGCCTACATATACTGGGGACATATACCCCTGCCTACATATACTGGGGACATATACCCCTGCCTACATATACTGGGGACATATACACCTGCCTACATATACTGGGGACATATACACCTGCCTACATATACTGGGGACATATACACCTGCCTACATATACTGGGGACATATACACCTGCCTACATATACTGGGGACATATACACCAGCCTACATATACTGGGGACATATACCCCTGCCTACATATACTGGGGACATATACCCCCTGGCTACATATACCGGGGACATATACCCCTGCCTACATATACCGGGGACATATACTCCTGACTACATATACTGGGCATATGTACCTCTGGCTACATATACTGGGCACATATACCCCTGGCTACATATACTGGGGACATATACACCTGGCTACATATACTGGGCACATATACCTCTGGCTACATATACACCTGCCTACATATACTGGGCACATATACCCCTGGCTACATATACTGGGCACATATATCCCTGGCTACATATACTGGGGACAACTGGCTGTTTGTCATTATGTGCATTTACTGGTGAAAAGAGGTCTCTTATTATGTGCATTTACTGGTGAAAAGCTGTCTCTTATTATGTGCATTTACTAGGGAAACGCTTTCTCTCATTACCTGCATTTACTGGTGAAACTGTCTCTTATGTGCATTTAGTGGGGAAACGCTGTCTCTCATTACATGCATATAGTCTACGTGTCACGGAGGTCTGAACGTTTGGTTTGATGTGTCACGACTCCAAAAAGGTTGGGAAACACTGTTCTAAGGGTAACAATGGTTAATTTGCATATATTCAGCAGTGATGCACTGGGAGACATCTCAAGCTCACTCCAACCTGAATTCTGTTTTAAGAAAGCAAACTTTTGTTTTTCTTAACATCTTAGTAAGGGGGCCTTTAGGACCGTTGTAGTCCCTTACACACCCCAATGAGTTCTGGGTCACCATGAGCTTGCTGGTTAGTCTGTATGTACCTCTCGGTGTTACAAGCCCTACTGCATAGAGCCAAATTAATCTATGCCATGCACTGATGAGGATCAAACAATCCAAAACAGTCTGTATGCATGTTGGATTATTATGGCTCTGTACAAATTAACCTCCTTAGCAGTAACCCCGTGTGTGACACGGGGTAAGCCGCCGGAGGGTGCCGCTCAGGCCCTGCTGGGCCGATTTAAATAATTTTTTTTTTTGCTGGACGCAGCTAGCACTTTGCTAGCTGCGCCAGCACCCCGATCGCCGCTGCCGCGCGCCCGATCGCCGCTATCCGGTGCGGCGCGCCCCCCCCCCCCAGACCCCTGCGCTGCCTGGCCAATCAGTGCCAGGCAGCGCCAAGGGGTGGATCGGGTCTCCCAATGACGTCCCGACGTCGCTGACGTCGGTGACGTCATCCCGCCCCGTTGCCATGGCGACGGGGGAAGCCCTCCAGGAAATCCCGTTCTTTGAACGGGGTTTCCTGATCGCCTATCGCCGGAGGCGATCGGCGGGGCTGGGGGGATGCCGCTGCACAGCGGCTATCATGTAGCAAGCCCTGGGCTCGCTACATGATTTAAATTTTTTTTTTAAAAAAAAAAAACTGCTGCGCTGCCCCCTGGCGGAATTTTTCATACCGCCAAGGGGGTTTTAACAAGCTGACACATCATTGCATTCCAGCGGTTCTGGAGGTGTGTTTAGCTTCAAAGGGTAGAATGGTTAATTTGCATATATTCAGCAGTGATGCTCTGGGAGACATCTCGAGCTCACTCCAACCTGAATTATCGCAAATTCTTTCTGTTTTAAAAATGTTATGTATAAGGAGCCCCGCGTTACACCACACACAAACAGGAGTCTGAAAAGAGTCCAATAATAAGTTGAAGCTGCCCCTTCTGGTCACACCTTATAATACACTAAAAACAGAAGGTAAGCGCTACACAACTGAGTCCATGTGAGATAAAATTTGCAAAAAGAGGCATCAACCGCAAAGTCCACATCCAATGACAGCATAAGGCAATAACTTCTTATCTTCCTCCTCTATCCTTTACCAACACCCAGTGTGCAGACACTCACCAGACAATAAGACCTTAACTAGGTCTATAAGCGCTTTGGGACACTTCGAGCCGTCCCCCACCACACCGAACTGCTGTGTGTCACCACCTCCACCAACCTCCCTCTTAGCAGCACCATCTTCAATCATGTAGATGATTGCACTCCACAGGAGGGGAGCACTTGGGAGCAGCTTGGTGCTGCTAAGAGGGAGGTGGGCGATTTCTCATAAAAGGCTGTTCTTCTGCGCAGTCCCCCAGCCTCTGATTAGTCATTATGACGAAACATGTAAGGCGGGGTTACTGACGCGGAAGTAACAGCTACCACGAGGGCAGAGCGGCATCCTGAGCGGTGGGGATAGCGGTAGTGCACGCCGTATCGGACACAGGAGAGGGACTACAAGTGCCAGCCGGGGCCCAACAAAACGGGGGAGAGCCCGTATTAAAAATAACTCTGTGCCATTTTTGAAGAAGAAAATTTGTAAGTGCAATATTTTTTATATACAAATAAACATCGCTGGTTTTACACTATGTGAGGCATTTGCTTTGAGGTGACAAGTGCAGGGAGGTCGGCATCTAGTGAGAAGGGCAGTTAAAGGAGACACAGCTCCGGTGGTGACACACAGCAGTTCGGTGTGGTGGGGGACGGCCCGAAGTGTCCCAAAGTGCTGATAGACCTAGTTAAAGAGAGTCTGAAGCGAGAATAGATCTCGCTTCAGACCTCATAGATAGCAGGGGCACGTGTGCCCCTGCTAAAACGCCGCTATAGCGCGGCTTAACGGGGGTCCCTGTCCCCCCAAACCCCCTCCGTGCAGCGGGGGAGCGCTTCCTGGTTGGGGCAGGGCTAACCGCCGCAGCCCTGCCCCACACGCGTCTGTCAGACGCGTATCTCCGCCTCTCCCCCGCCCCTCTCAGTCTTCCTTCACTGAGAGGGGCGGGGGAGAGGCGGCGATGCGCCGCTGATAGACGCGCTGGGAGGCAGGGCTGCAGCCGTTAGCCCTGCCTCCAGGAAGAGGGGAAAAGCGACCAAGTCTGCGACCAAGGTTTGCGGGGGGTGGGTTGGGGGTGAAGGGACCCCCGTTAAGCCGCGGGATAGCGGCGTTTTAGCAGGGGCACACGTGCCCCTGCTATATATAAGACCTGAAGCGAGATTTAGTCTCGCTTCAGTGTCTCTTTAAGGTCTTATTGTCTGGTGAGTGTCTGCACACTGGGTGTTGGTGAAGGATAGAGGAGGAAGATAAGAAGTTATTGCCTTATGCTGTCATTGGATGTGGACTTTGCGATTGATGCCTCTTTTTGCAAATTTTATCTCACATGGACTCAGTTGTGTAGCGCTTACCTTCTATTTTTAGTGTCTTTCTGTTTTAAGAAAGCAAACTTTTGTTTTTCTTACACTGTTAATGGTAGAGTTCTCAAACTGTGCACAGCTGGTCACTGGGTGACTGAGATTAATATTCAGAAAAGTGGGTGGAGCCTATAAAAGCCAATCAAAATTCACCTGTTGATGTTCAAGGGGAATATTTACATTGCTGCCATTCTTGCACTGTTAATGGCACAAGCCTCAAACCTGGTACAGTTGATCATTGGGTGACTGGGGTTCAATTTCAGAAAGGGGGTGGAGCCACAAATAGCCTATCAGATTTGTTTCATTCCAATGCAAATTATTGTTGCCAAACACCGCAAAGCTCACAAACTTGGTAATTGAGTAATTGATTAATTGTGTGTTAGGGTTAGGAAAGTGGGCACAGCCAACACCAGCCAAATACATAAGCGGGCAATGCCGGGTCATAAGTGGGCGGAGACAAATACAAATTTTACTGGGAAAATGTAAACAGCAGCCATTCTTACACTGTTAATGGCAGGGTTCTCAAACGTTGCACAGTTGGTTACTGGGTGACTAGGGTTAATATTCAGAAAAGTGGGTGGAGCCTACAAAAAACAATCAAAAATTACCTATTGATTTTTCAGGGGAATATTTCATTGCTGCCATTCTTGCACTGTTAATGGCACAAGACTCAAACCTGGTACAGTTGATCATTGCGTGACTGGGGTTTAAATTTATATAAGGGGGTGGAGCCCCAAACAGCCAATCTGATTTGTTTCATTTTAATGCAGGTTATTGATGCCAAAGACCGCAAAGCTCACAAACTTGGTCATTGAGTAATTGAGTAATTGTGTGTTAGGGTTAGGAAAAGTGGGCGCAGCCAACACCAGCCAAATACATACCCAGGCAATGCTGGGGCATCAGTAGGCGGAGACAAATACACATTTCACTGAGAAAATGTAAACTGCAGCAATTCTTACACTGTTAATGGTAGGGTTCTCAAACTTTGCACAGTTGGTCACTGGGTGACTGAGATTAATTTTCAGAAAAGTGGGTGGAGCCTACAAAAGCCAATCAAGATCCACCTATTAATCTTTAAGGGGAATATTTAATTGATGCCATTCTTGCACTGTTAATCATCTGTACCTGGTACAGTTGGCCATTGGGGGATTGGGGTTCAAATTCAGAAAAGGGGTGGAGCCACAGCCAATCAGATTTATTTTATTTCAATGCAAATTATTGATGCCAAAGACCGCAAAGCTCACAAACTTGGTCATTAAGTAATTTTGTGTTAGGGTTAGAAAAAGTGGGCGGAGCTAGCACCAGCCAAATACATATCCGGGCAACGCCGAGTCTTCAGTGGGTGGAGACAAACACAAATTTCACTGGAAAAATGTAAACTGCAGCCATTCTTACACTATTAATTGTAGGGTTCTAAAACTTTGCACAGTTGGTCACTGGGTGACTGGGAATAATATTCAGAAAAGTGGGTGGAGCCTATAAAAAACAATCACAATTCCCCTATTGATTTTCAAGGCAAATATTTAATTGCTGCCATTCTTGCACTGTTAATGGCACAAGCCTCAAACCTGGTACAGTTGATCATTGGGTGACTGGGGTTAAATATTTAGAAAAGGGGTGGGGCCACAAACAGCGAATCAGATGTGTTTCATTTCAATGAAAATGATTCATGCCAAAGACCACAAATCTCACAAACTTGGTCATTGACTATTGACAATTGTGTGTTAGGGTTAGAAAAAGTGGCCACAGCCAACAGCAGCCAAATACATACCCGGGAAACATTAGGACATCAGTGGGTGGAGAAAAATAAAAATTTAACTGCCAGAATGTAAACTGCAGCCATTATTACACTGTCTGTCAATGGCAGGGTTCTTACACTTTGCACAGTTGGTCACGGGGTGACTGGGATTAATATTCAGAAAAGTGGGTGGAGCCTACAAAAGCTAATCAAAATTCACCTATTGATTTTCAAAGGAGTGGAGCCACAGCCAATTAAATTTATTTCATTTCAATGCCAATTATTGATGCCAAAGACCGCAAAGCTCACAAACTAGGTCATCATTGAGTAATTGTGTGTTAGGATTAGAAAAAGTGGGCAGAGCTAACACTAGCCAATTACATACCCGGGCAACGCCGGGCGACCAGCTAGTAATTAATATATACAGAAAATTATTAAAATCAACAATTATTAAAACAGTAATAGCCAGTATGAAAAATAAAAGAAAGGGAGAAAAAATACTTAGTTTCATGGAAAATGTCCTTTTGTGGGAAAATCATCAAGTCCTTGGTTCCAAGTTCCGCAAAGTTCGTTGTTTCAGCTAAGTTCAAGCAAAATGGCCACCACTTCCTCACGGTGGCCGTGTGTTCATGAAGGTGGAAAAATGGAGGAATAAAGGCCCGCCTGCCAGCCATGTGCTTTTGATGAAGCTGGTTTGGGGGTCTGGCAATGCCGGCCCCCTCTGAGTCACCTACCAATGACGGTTCATTGCCTCTGAGAGATTTTAGGTTTTAAACTTACAAACTGCCGTACCTCACAAACGATACACCTTATATTTAGGGGGATAACAGATTCATACTTGTCGGAAAATACAGATTAATATGACATCAGACATGGCTAGGGCAGGGAGTCCAGTTCTTGAGAAGGGTCATACCTCAATAACCGGACGGACTATCACAATGAATTTCATATCAGCACGATGGCCAGATTTTACCGAACAAGACGATATGAATTTTATAGCTGTGCGAGGTATGGTGGCCATATAATCGTCTAGAAACCATACCCCACATGCATTCATATCAGGCCTGGTCGGAGCCGCTTCGGCTGGCTTTCTATGGCCCCCCTGTGGAGATTAGCTTCCTGAACTCAAAGGTTTGTTCCTGCTCATTAGCATATCAAAAGAGCCATCCTGCAGTTAAGCTGATGTCTTCTCTCTGCTGAGAAAAGACAGATGCTCCTACACAATCAATCCAGATTCTATTGATCTGAAGTGCAATCGATGCAGAGAATCGAGTGCGATCGCTTTTTCTTCACGGGCGGTTGCAGGACGCGTCTGCGGCCCCGCAACCGTCCGTGACACCTACCATATTATTATTATTATGTATTTATATAGCACTGACATCTTCTGTAGCACATTACAGAGTACATAGTCATGTCACTGACTGTCCTCAGAGGAGCTCACACTCTAATCTTACCATAGTCATAGTCTAATGTCCTACCATATTATTATTATGTATTTATATAGCACTGACATCTTCTGCAGCACATTACAGAGTATATAGTAATGTCACTGACTGTCCTCAGAGGAGCTCACACCCTAATCCTACCATAGTCATAGTCTAATGTCCTACCATATGATTATTATGTATTTATATAGGACTGACATCTTCTGCAGCACATTACAGAGTACATAGTCATGTCACTGACTTTCCTCAGAGGAGCTCACACTCTAATCCTACCATAGTCATAGTCTAATGTCCTACCATATTAATATTATGTATTTATATAGCACTGATATATTCTGCAGAACTTTACAGAGTACATAGTCATGTCACTGACTGTCCTCAGAGGAGCTCACACTCTAATCCTACCATAGTCATAGTGTAATGTCCTACCATATTATTATTATGTATTTATATAGCACTGACATCTTCTGCAGCACATTACAGAGTACATAGTCATGTCACTGACTGTCCTCAGAGGAGCTCACACTCTAATCCTACCATAGTCATAGTCTAATGTCCTAACATATTATTATTATTATGTATTTATATAGCACTGACATCTTCTGTAGCACATTACAGAGTACATAGTCATGTCACTGACTGTCCTCAGAGGAGCTCACACTCTAATCCTACCATAGTCATAGTCTAATGTCCTACCATATTATTATTATGTATTTATATAGCACTGACCTCTTCTGCAGCACATTACAGAGTGCATAGTCATGTCACTGACTGTCCTCAGAGGAGCTCACACTCTAATCCTACCATAGTCACAGTCTAATGTCCTACCATATTATTATTATGTATTTATAGAGCACTGACATCTTCTGTAGCACATTACAGAGTACATAGTCATGTCACTGACTGTCCTCAGAGGAGCTCACAATCTAATCCTACCATAGTCATAGTCTAATGTCCTACCATATTATTATTATGTATTTATATAGTACTGACATCTTCTGCAGCACATTACAGAGTACATACCGTAGTCATGTCACTGACTGTCCTCAGAGGACCTCACACTCTAATCCTACCATAGTCATAGCCTAATGTCCTACCATATTATTATTATGTATTTATATAGCACTGACATCTTCTGCAGCGATGTACAGAGAACATAGTCATGTCACTGACTATCCTCAGAGGAGCTCATAATCTAATCCTAACATAGTCATAGTCTAATGTCTTACCATATTATTATTATGTATTTATATAGCACTGACATCTCCTGCAGCACATTACAGAGTACATAGTCATGTCACTGACTGTCCTCAGAGGAGCTCATAATCTAATCCTACCATAGTCATAGTCTAATGTCTTACCATATTATTATTATGTATTTATATAGCAGTGACATCTTCTGCAGAACTTTACAGAGTACATATTCATGTCACTGACTGTCCTCAGAGGAGCTAACAATATAATCCTACCATAGTCATAGTCTAATGTCCTACCATATTATTATTATGTATTTATATAGCAGTGACACCTTCTGCAGAACTTTACAGAGTACATAGTCATGTCACTGACTGTCCTCAGAGCTCACACACTAATCCTACCACATTATTATTATGTATTTATATAGCACTGACATCTCCTGCAGCACATTACAAAGTACATAGTCATGTCACTGACTGTCCTCAGAGGAGCTCACAGTCTAATCCTACCATAGCCATAGTCTAATGTCCTACCATATTATTATTATTATTATGTATTTATATAGCACTGACATCTCCTGCAGCACTTTACAGAGTACATAGTCATGTCACTGACTGTCCTCAGAGGAGCTCACACTCGAATCCTACCATATCCAATTAAAGTCAATTAATTTATTGGTATATTTTTGATATGGCTATGTAGATAGAGTCCTGGCTGAGGAGTGGTCCTGGGCTTCGGTGATGGAAGGTAGCAGTGCTAACCACCCTACCACACTGGACATATAATCATTACACATCTATAGCAGGCGGCAGAGATGAGATCTTCCATGTGTAATCTTCCAATTTCGGAGGAGTTATCGAGTTCACATAATACAGGTTGTGATTTTTTAATAGTTTTATCACACGTAATATAGATGTATTATGGAAAGTTCTGAGACTATAGAGGAGGTACAATCCGTTTTATTCCCTCATGTGAGTATGGAATGTTTGACCCTCATATAACTGGTGTGTTTGTTCAGCGTGAGAAGCTCTGTGGTGGTTGAGGTTCCATGCCTGGGATTTTTATACACGTATAAAGGAGTCCGGGGACTTTCTGTGCTGGTCACCGCTCAGCGATTGCTGTAAAGTCAATATTCTGCATGAAGGGCAGGGCGAGGGGGTGATGACATTTTAGTGGTTTGCTTTGCACACATAGTAAACTCAGCCACAGTTATGGCCACAATATCAAGTTCTGTGCTCGGCGTTACTGAACCGCAATTATCCCACCATAAAAAGACGAGATTTCTCATAAACCACCGCTGATCACAACATTTTATTTCAGGAATTATTGAGGTGAGTCAGCGGAATCCGAGCAAATACAGTGTCACCAAAATCTGACCAATGGCAGCATTTACAGAGTTCTTGGGGTTGAAAAAATACAAACGTTCATCAAGTTCAACCAGAAAATAAGGAACAACACCAGCCTGCTCCCTCACATATCCCTGCTGATCCAGAGGAAGGTACAACACCAGCCCCTGCACCCTCACATATCCCTGCTGATCCAGAGGAAGGCACAACACCAGCCTGCACCCTCACATATCCCTGCTGATCCAGAGGAAGGCACAACACCAGCCTCCTCCCTCACATATTCCTGCTGATCCAGAGGAAGGTACAACACCAGCCTGTTCCCTCACATATCCCTGATGATCCAGAGGAAGGCACAACACCAGCCTGCTCCCTCACATATCCCTGATGATCCAGAGGAAGGCACAACACCAGCCTGCTCCCTCACATATCCCTGCTGATCCAGAGGAAGGCACAACACCAGCCTGCTCCCTCACATATCCCTGCTGATCCAGAGGAAGGCACAACACCAGCCTGCACCCTCACATATCCCTGCTGATCCAGAGGAAGGCACAACACCAGCCTGCACCCTCACACATCCCTGCTGATCCAGAGGAAGGCACAACACCAGCCTGCACCCTCACATATCCCTGCTGATCCAGAGGAAGGCACAACACCAGCCTGCCCCCTGACATATCCCTGCTGATCCAGAGGAAGGCACAACACCAGCCTGACCCTCACATATCCCTGCTGATCCAGAGGAAGGTACAACACCAGCCTGCTCCCTCACATATCCCTGCTGATCCAGAGGAAGGTACAACACCAGCCTGCTCCCTCACATATCCCTGCTGATCCAGAGGAAGGTACAACACCAGCCTGCTCCCTCACATATCCCTGCTGATCCAGAGGAAGGCACAACATCAGCCTGCACCCTCACATATCCCTGCTGATCCAGAGGAAGGCACAACACCAGCCTGCTCCCTCACATATCCCTGCTCATCCAGAGGAACGCACAACACCAGCCTGCACCCTCACATATCCCTGCTGATCCAGAGGAAGGCACAACACCAGCCTGCTCCCTCACATATCCCTGCTGATCCAGAGGAAGGCACAACACCAGCCTGCTCCCTCACATATCCCTGCTGATCCAGAGGAAGGCACAATGCCAGCCTGCACCCTCACATATCCCTGCTGATCCAGAGGAAGGCACAACACCAGCCTGCTCCCTCACATATCCCTGCAGATCCAGAGGAAGGTACAACACCAGCCTGCTCCCTCACATATCCCTGCTGATCCAGAGGAAGGTACAACACCAGCCTGCTCCCTCACATATCCCTGCTGATCCAGAGGAAGGCACAACACCAGCCTGCTCCCTCACATATCCCTGCTGATCCAGAGGAAGGCACAACACCAGCCTGCACCCTCACATATCCCTGCTGATCCAGAGGAAGGCACAACACCAGCCTGCTCCCTCACATATCCCTGCTGATCCAGAGGAAGGCACAACACCAGCCTGCTCCCTCACATATCCCTGCTGATCCAGAGGAAGGCACACCAGCCTGCTCCCTCACATATCCCTGCTGATCCAGAGGAAGGCACAACACCAGCCTGCACCCTCACATATCCCTGCTGATCCAGAGGAAGGTACAACACCAGCCTGCACCCTCACATATCCCTGCTGATCCAGAGGAAGGCACAACACCAGCCTGCACCCTCACATATCCCTGCTGATCCAGAGGAAGGCACAACACCAGCCTGCTCCCTCACATATCCCTGCTGATCCAGAGGAAGGCACAACACCAGCCTGCACCCTCACATATCCCTGCTGATCCAGAGGAAGGCACAACACCAGCCTGCTCCCTCACATATCCCTGCTGATCCAGAGGAAGGCACAACACCAGCCTGCTCCCTCACATATCCCTGCTGATCCAGAGGAAGGCACAACACCAGCCTGCACCCTCACATATCTCTGCTGATCCAGAGGAAGGTACAACACCAGCCTGCACCCTCACATATCCCTGCTGATCCAGAGGAAGGCACAACACCAGCCTGCACCCTCACATATCCCTGCTGATCCAGAGGAAGGCACAACACCAGCCTGCTCCCTCACATATCCCTGCTGATCCAGAGGAAGGCACAACACCAGCCTGCTCCCTCACATATCCCTGCTGATCCAGAGGAAGGCACAACACCAGCCTGCTCCCTCACATATCCCTGCTGATCCAGAGGAAGGCACAACACCAGCCTGCTCCCTCACATATCCCTGCTGATCCAGAAGAAGGTACAACACCAGCCTGCACCCTCACATATCACTGCTGATCCAGAGGAAGGCACAACACCAGCCTGCTCCCTCACATATCCCTGCTGATCCAGAAGAAGGTACAACACCAGCCTGCACCCTCACATATCACTGCTGATCCAGAGGAAGGCACAACACCAGCCTGCTCCCTCACATATCCCTGCTGATCCAGAGGAAGACACAACACCAGCCTGCTCCCTCACATATCCCTGCTGATCCAGAGGAAGGCACAACACCAGCCTGCACCCTCACATATCCCTGCTGATCCAGAGGAAGGCACAACACCAGCCTGCTCCCTCACATATCCCTGCTGATCCAGAGGAAGGTACAACACCAGTCGGCTTCCTCACATATCCCTGCTGATCCAGAGGAAGGTACAACACCAGTCTGCTTCCTCACATATCCCTGCTGATCCAGAGGAAGGTACAACACCAGCCTGCTCCCTCACATATCCCTGTTGATCCAGAGGAAGGTACAACACCAGCCTGCACCCTCACATATCCCTGTTGATCCAGAGGAAGGCGAAAACCCTTATAAGGCAAGGTCCAATTAGCCCCAAAAGGGAAAAATTCCTTCCCGAATCCAGATGGCAATCAGATAAAATCCCTGGATCAACATCATTAGGCATTACCTAATAATTGTTGCCATGGATGTCTTTCAAAGCAAGGAAAGCATCTAAGCCCCCTTTAAATGCAGGTATAGAGTTTGCCATAACGACTTCCTGTGGCAATGCATTCCACATCGTAATCACTCTTACTGTAAAGAACCCTTTCCTAAATAAATGGCTAAAACGTTTTTCCTCCATGCGCAGATCATGTCCTCTAGTCCTTTGAGAAGGCCTAGGGACAAAAAGCTCATCCGCCAAGCTATTATATTGCCCTCTGATGTATTTATACATGTTAATTAGATCCCCTCTAAGGCGTCTTTTCTCTAGGCTAAATAAACCCAGTTTATCTAACCTTTCTTGGTAAGCGAGACCTTCCATCCCACGTATCAGTGTTGTTGCTCGTCTCTGCACCTGCTCTAAAACTGCAATATCTTTCCTATACTGGCCTCAATTCTGGTAGCTATGTGAGGTAAATATTTTTTTGTAGGTAAAATATCTCATGAGGTATTTTCCTCTTTTTTTTAAGCAATTCTGAAAGATTTTTCTCTATTTCCGAACATGAGGTGAAACATGAGGTGAAACATGAGGTGAAACATGAGGTGAAACATGAGGTAAAACATGAGGTAAAACATGAGGTAAATGCATAGAGTGAGGTAAAACATGAGGTATTTCAGCTGTAAGCTAGAGTTGGGCCGAACCTCCGATTTTAGGTTCGCGAACCGGGTTCGCGAACTTCCGCGGAAGGTTCGGTTCGCGTTAAAGTTCGCGAACCGCAATAGACTTCAATGGGGATGCGAACTTTGAAAAAAAAAAATAATTATGCTGGCCACAAAAGTGATGGAAAAGATGTTTCAAGGGGTCTAACACCTGGAGGGGGGCATGGCGGAGTGGGATACACGCCAAAAGTCCCCGGGAAAAATCTGGATTTGACGAAAAGCAGCGTTTTAAGGGCAGAAATCACATTGAATGCTAAATGACAGGCCTAAAGTGCTTTAAAACATCTTGCATGTGTATACATCAATCAGGTAGTGTAATTAAGGTACTGCTTCACACTGACACACCAAACTCCACTGAACAGAACAGGTATGCAGTGGCGGGTTCACTAAACAGGTATACAGTGGCGGGTCCACTGAACAGAACAGGTATGCAGTGGCGGGTTCACTGAACAGGTATGCAGTGGTGGGTTCACAGAACAGGTATGCAGTGGTGGGTTCACAGAACAGGTATGCAGTGGCAGCAGGATCACTGAACAGGTATGCAGTGGTGGGTGGGTTCACAGAACAGGTATGCAGTGGTGGGTTCACAGAACAGGTATGCAGTGGCAGGATCACTGAACAGGTATGCAGTGGTGGTGGTTGGGTTCACAGAACAAGTATGCAGTGGCAGGATCACTGAACAGGTATGCAGTGGTGGGTGGGTTCACAGAACAGGTATGCAGTGGCAGCAGGATCACTGAACAGGTATGCAGTGGTGGGTGGGTTCACAGAACAGGTATGCAGTGGTGGGTTCACAGAACAGGTATGCAGTGGCAGGATCACTGAACAGGTATGCAGTGGTGGTGGGTGGGTTCACAGAACAGGTATGCAGTGGCAGCAGGATCACTGAACAGGTATGCAGTGGTGGGTGGGTTCACAGAACAGGTATGCAGTGGTGGGTTCACAGAACAGGTATGCAGTGGCAGGATCACTGAACAGGTATGCAGTGGTGGTGGGTGGGTTCACAGAACAGGTATGCAGTGGCAGGATCACTGAACAGGTATGCAGTGGCAGGATCACAGTACAGGTATGCAGTGGGCTGAGGGCTCACTGAACAGAACAGGTATGCAGCCAGGAAGAAGTTAAGCCTAACTAATCTTTCCCTATATGAGAGACTGCAGCAGCTCGCCCTACTCTCACTAATGCAGGCACACGAGTGGCCGTAATGGCCGCCGCTGCCTGCCTTATATAAGGGGTGTTAGCTCAATTTCAGCGGAGGCAGCTACAAGATGACTTAGCAGAATAATCTGCAACCCAGGTTAAAGTTCTCCCCCAATCCAAGTGAATACCCTCTCTTCCAGCTGGGAGATACAGAACCACAAACACTTAAATTGGTGGAACAGCATCTGAAATCTTTATTTACAGGTCAATCTTATATACACCCTGATGTTAGGGAAAAACCAGATTAGACCGGAGTGCACATAGAAAATATTTGAAACAATAGCATAGACATGGTACAGACAGCAGAGACAATAGGATTTGTTATTCTGTAAACAACTGGCAGAGGTAGACTTTGTTACATGTGTTAATTTCTCAATAGACCAGGTTTTTTAACAACAATGCATGAATAGGTCTGAGTCTTCAGATCTCTGTCACAGTGGCTTGTATGGTAATATACCAACTGGGTATTGAAATACAGGTTTTGTATTCAGGTGCCTGGAACTTCTAGAGTGTTAATTATTAATGTATCTGTAAAGCACTGTCTGGAGGAATGTGCTGCTGACTAGTTGAAGCAATGATGTCATTTTTAAGAAATTGTGATGTGCTGTATATATTTTAATATCGGGGTGATTTACGCAGCACATTATTACAACCTTTCAACCCAACCTTTGATCCCAACCTTTTCTAAAGGAAAGGGCGGGATCACTTAGATACTATGCACAGCTCTATGTATGTTAGAGATCAATGAGTTAGTGTTGTCATTGGTACACAAATACAATATACAGTTTAAAGGGTTACACAACTACACGATGAATTAACAGTAGTTAGCTTTGCTAGTATATCATCCTAATCTAGCCCTGCATAACTTAATGGAAAACTGAATGTGGTAAACTGTAACAGGTTGCCTAAAGCCACACCTCACCCATAAGGTTAGAACTCCTTAATGCATTTTGGAAAAAAAAATGATCCTCGAGTGGGTCCAGGAAATGTCAGTTCATTATTGCAGAGTAGAATATTGTTCATTTGAAGGGTGAAGGAGGACGGTGAATTCATCACCACAAGCCCTCATGATGAATGCAGATGTTTTTCTGCCAAGCTCTCACTGTCTCGGGGCAAACAGACAGTGGCGGCTGAGAGCTGGCCGTGTAATCACCGTGGCTACACCCAGTGCCTTTTTGTTAGCAGTTTCATTGTATGGCATTGGGCACCCACAAAAGAAATGGAAACAGATTTATAACAAGGATGTAGCAATTGCAGCCAGGTTGTAGAAGGCAGGGAAGGGCAGACTCAACTTCTCATCCCAGTTGAGAAACCTCACAGTTGCAACAGCAGAGGCGGAGTTCTTCCCAAAGGATGACACAAAAGAAAGGCTTGAAGCAGCCATCACCAACACAGGAGGAGGGCAGGTGCAGGAAGGGCTCATCCTTACAGCAGAGGGTCATCCTTCTAGGGCTGCATCAGTGCAGGAGAATCATATCAGATGATCTCCAAAGTATTCCATAATCAGGTGATATCACAGGCAGGTCTCCAAGTGAACAGGTAATAAAGAACACTTGTGCAGGCAAATTAGTAAAGATGAATCAGACAAGAGTTCAAGGTTTGTCAAACTGCATGAGCCAAGTAAATGATAGCTCAGTCTCAATCAAAGCAGTTATGTAGAGGTCCTCAATGGTAATAAGAAGTTAAACAGCTTAGTGGGTGTGTGCAACCTATTTACCACATGCGTAGCTATGTAACAATATTTTGACAAAGGTTACTCTCTCTATTCAAATTTCTTTTACTAACATCATACTGTCTGTAAATCCTAGTACTATAGAGTTCTGACACTTAAACACATTTCTCTGACCTTGCTTTATACAGCACAGTATCAATACAAACAGACATATGGAGACAATTACAATCAAATCAACCAATAAGTATTTTACATGACATATTTGTCTCCACCCTCTCCAGGCATGTTAGAACACTGATGTGGGCCGGGTTATGAGGCTGTGTGATTCAGCCACTTGCAGGTTTAGTTGGCCCCCCATCTCACCCTGTGCACAGTAGGTGGTACAGGGGGTCAACGTCTGCTGTTCAAAACCCTCCCCAAATGCACAACACCAGGGTTTGTTTCCCACACCCCTCAGATTGTAACCAGAGACAGACCAGAAACCAACAAAGAAATTGCTGTAAAAGCATTTGTTAGAATTTTACACAATTACAAGTGAAAAAATATAAGTATGTCACTTTGCTTAAGGGACTCATCACCATTAATATTATACACGTACCCAAACATTCACACAATTGTTTGCATTATTCTTGGCAATATGAACAGAAAACCTGGCATGAGCATAACTTCTAGTAATTTGAGCAAGATGATTTTGGACACAATCTCTACATTACATTCATATCGGCATGAGTGCAAGCTCAAGTTAAAATGATTACATTTCATTCACAGCAACTTAATTCCTACTGGAAGATTTACAAACCTAATTCACCCATTGACAGCAAAACTGTTGTGTGCTTTGAATTCTCAGGTATATGCAAAAATACCTGACAAAAAAAAAAAAAAAACCCACATGAAAAACAAAAAACTTCAGATGGAACATGCCTTTCCGTATGTTAATTTTTTATAACCAACTTTAAATTACAAATTTTAAGACATGTTACATCTGGTTCACCCGAAATAAATTGTTTCCTTTGCAAAACACTAAATTCAAAACATCACAATGGCCAGCAACTTTGTGCATGGGTCATTCATTATATGAGGTGAAAACCAATTACACATTCAATCTCACCTGCCTTGCCTCAAGACAATTTACAAACCCTCTCCTATAGTAGACAAAGAAAGACAACACATGCACATTTACATAACCACAGTCCGCATACCTTAGACTCCAACAATAATTTAGCTTTTGACTTTTCTGACTGTAGAAAAAAACGATCAATTAAATTAAGAGGTTTATTCCTAACTCTAAAAAAAAAATTTGGATACTCTCTGTGCACAGACACATACACAAACAGACAAACAACAAATAGCTGGGATCTTCTTTTGTTTCTGTTTCCTGACACTCTCCTCATTGCCCCCAGTCTTTTCAGGGAAGAGGAAAGAGAAAAAACAAAAGCATTAACACAAGTCTCTCCCAATACATGGAGGGAGGGGGTAGAAACCTGCAACAACTCTGAGCAGATGTCCAGAGATGCATATTTAAAGTACAACCTAGCTGAAAAAGTGCAACCAGTCATACACAAGCAATTTAAATCACAGTTCCACAGAAACTACAGTGAGAGGAGATAGACAAACACATTTATAGTAATTAGAAGAAAAGGCTCAGAAACATCTAGTAGCCAGGCCAGAACATTTTGGAGGGACTGATAAAAAAAGTTATCCTGCGGCCGCAATGCCCATTCAAAATGTCCTGGTCCAGAGAGACACCTGCAACTGCTGAGTGTCTCCGAGAAAAAAAATGAAACTCCTAAATAGAGTTAGTCAGAAATAAGATTCAAAGCAAATTGTGGAACATGATTTTTTCTAAAACTTACAAATCTATATATCCGCATTAAACAGCATCACAGAATATGATACATCATAAATCAAAAATAACCCTTGGGAGTCCCCTTACCTTTGAGACTTTCCCATTATGCTAAGCTAAAAAAAATAGAGTGAGATTAGCTGAGTTTGAAGGTTTATCTAGGGATGGTGACGTCAGTATTAGACTTTACTGGCAAACCTGGTCTCCAGCTTATGTGATTCTTCTATAGTTTCTATAGGTTTATCTACACCCGATTTATGGTTTGAATTTTAACTATCCTCTGTGGACAAGTTTATACCTTCAATCTCAGCTTAACCTCACATACAATCTACACAAATCTATACAGTAACATGCAATCTTATATAACTAAAATTCACTTAAGCGACTATACAACAATATACAAGGTTTAGAGAGAATATTCACTTAGACACACAGTACTGCTTTCTTAATTGGGGCATCAGACCCGCTATTTACTTTAGGAATATCAGATTCCTGGGAGAGGCGCTACAGAAGCACTTTCCCTCCGGGTTCTATTAATCCGCTCTGACAGTATAGGGTGGTAATCAAAAAATAGAATTACTCACCCGATACTGTATATGGCGGATCCAACTTCTCGACACCAAACTGTTAGCTCAATTTCAGCGGAGGCAGCTACAAGATGACTTAGCAGAATAATCTGCAACCCAGGTTAAAGTTCTCCCCCAATCCAAGTGAATACCCTCTCTTCCAGCTGGGAGATACAGAACCACAAACACTTAAATTGGTGGAACAGCATCTGAAATCTTTATTTACAGGTCAATCTTATATACACCCTGATGTTAGGGAAAAACCAGATTAGACCGGAGTGCACATAGAAAATATTTGAAACAATAGCATAGACATGGTACAGACAGCAGAGACAATAGGATTTGTTATTCTGTAAACAACTGGCAGAGGTAGACTTTGTTACATGTGTTAATTTCTCAATAGACCAGGTTTTTTAACAACAATGCATGAATAGGTCTGAGTCTTCAGATCTCTGTCACAGTGGCTTGTATGGTAATATACCAACTGGGTATTGAAATACAGGTTTTGTATTCAGGTGCCTGGAACTTCTAGAGTGTTAATTATTAATGTATCTGTAAAGCACTGTCTGGAGGAATGTGCTGCTGACTAGTTGAAGCAATGATGTCATTTTTAAGAAATTGTGATGTGCTGTATATATTTTAATATCGGGGTGATTTACGCAGCACATTATTACAACCTTTCAAGGGGGGTGGGGCTCCAGGGGCTAATGTAGCCTAATTGGCTACACTGGGCCTGCTGACTGTGATGTAGAGGGTCAAAGTTGACCCTCAGGTGCATTATGGGGCGAACCGAACTTCTTCCGCAAAACGTTCGCGTGCGGTACCCGCACGCGAACCACCTAAGTTCGCGCGAACCACGTTCGCCGGCGAACCGTTCGGCCCAACTCTACTGTAAGCCTGCAGCAAATAAGTAATAGTATTTAATTGTCTTCCATAACTTGGGATAATCTTTGGAAGATGTTTTTTTAGAGGGGAGGAAGGTGTATTTGATTATGTAGCAACCTATGAAAGGTATATTTATAGACATCTCTTATAAAAATAAATCCAGTAAATATTTGGAGTTTTATTTCTACTATTCATTTCTATTACACATCCTGAATAGGAACTCCACTAAAAACTGCAAAATGCATACAAATTGACTTTACCTCCAGGTACAGGCAGGTCTTAAAGCGGAATATAACCCTGCATTTCAACTTTGCTCTAAAACATTATTTACAGCATATTATATGCAAAAAGCATTTTTTTTTTACTAGACCAGCATTGGAAGGGTTAAACACAGAGGTTTTAAGTTCCGTGCAGACATTCAGATGGTTACATTCTATTTAGTTAGTGTGTAACTGTTTATCAATAGATACATCTCTTTGGCTGTCCTCCAAGCTCCTTCTCAGTGAGAGAGATGAGTCATAATAAACACATATTTGTAAACAAAAAGTATCTAACTCAAGTTCGGATTCGGTTGCAGAAATCTCTAGGGACTTTAAAGCCCTGTGTAACCCTTCCAATGCTGGTCTAGTAAAAAAAAAAATGCTGGTTGCATATAATATACTGTAAATAATGTTTTAGAGCAAAGTTGAAATGCAGGGTTATATTCCGCTACTGATCGGCAAATTATGTGCTAACATGCCCCCTAATTTCCATGAGAATAGCTATTTTCGGTAAATTACCTCACAAATTACCTCATAATTTACCTTATGTGGTAAAGCATGACTGAAATCTACCAGAATTGCTAAAGGTCATTACCTCATGGGGTAATTGGTTTGATAACCCTACCAGAATTGAGGCCAATGTGGTGCCCAGAACTGAATTCCATATTCCAGATGTGGCCTTACTAGAGAGTTTAACGGGCAATATTATGCTAGCATCTCGAGTTTTTATTTCCCTTTTAAAGAGGAACTGTAACGACAAAACGACCCCTGGGGGGTACTCACCTCGGGTGGGGGAAGCCTCCGGATCCTAATGAGGCTTCCCACGCCGTCCTCCATCCGTCAGGGGTCTCGCTGCAGCCCTCCGTGCAGCGGTGACGTAATATTTACCTTCCTGGCTCCTGCGCAGGCGCTCTGACGGCTGTCGGCGCCGAAGTAGGCGGAAATACCCGATCGCCGTCGGGTCTGCTCTACTGCGCAGGCGCAAGTTTCCGGCGCCTGCGCAGTAGAGCGGACCCGACGGAGTTCGGGTATTTCCGTCTATTTCCGTGCCGAAAGTCGCCACAGCGCCCCCGCTGGAGCCAGCAAAGGTAAATATTGAAGCTACAGTCGGCTCTGTCGCCGGCTGTTCGGAGGGCTGCAGCGAGACCCCCGTGGGACAGAGGACGGCGTGGGAAGCCTCATTAGGATCCGGAGGCTTCCCCCACCCGAGGTGAGTACCCCCCAGGGGAGGTTTTTGTTGTTGCAGAGTCTCTTTAATGCATCCCAAAATTTGATTTGCTTTAGCTGCAGAAGCCTGGCATTGAATACAATAACTTAAAGAGGAACTGTTGCGAAAATCTTATAATTTAAAACACATAAAAATAAGAAGCATGTTTCTTCCAGAGTAAAATGAGCCATAAATTACTTTTCTCCTATGTTGCTGTACAGTATGTTACAGTAAGTAGTAGAATTCTGACAAAGCCAACAGGTTCTGGGCTAGTCCATCTCTCCATAGGGGATTCTCAGTATGGCCTTTATTATGTACTAGCTGATGACCCAGAGTTGCCCGGGTATGTATTTGGCTGGTGTTGGCTCCACCCACTTTTTCTAACCCTAACACACAAACACTCAATGACCAAGTTTGTGAGCTTTGGCATCAATAATTTGTATATTCCCATAGAAATTAATCAGATTGGCTGTTTGTGACTCCGCCCCTCTCCAGCATTTAAACCCCAGTCACCCAATGACCAACTGAAGCAGGTTTGAGGCATCTGCTATTAACAGTGTAAAAATGGCAGCAATTTAAATATTCCCTTTGAAAATCAACAGGTGACTTTTGATTGGCTATTATAGGCTCCACCCACTTTCCTGAATATTAATCTCAGTCACCCAGTGACCATCTGGGCAAACTTTGAGAACCCTACCATTAACAGTGTAAGAATGGCTGCAGTTTACATTTTCCAAGTGAAATTTGTTTTTGGCTCCGCCCATTTTTGTAACCTGGACACACAGTCACTCAATGCCCAAGTATGTGAGCTTTGGGGTCCTTGGCATCAATAAAAACCAATCTGATTTGATGTTTGTGGCTCCGCCCTCTTTTCTGAACTTGAACCCCAGTCACCCAATAACCAACTGTACCAGGTTTGAGGCTTGTGCCATTAACAGTGCAAGAATGGCAGCAATTTTAATATTCCCCTTGAAAATCAACAGGTGATATTAATTGGCTTCTTTAGGCTCCACCCACTTCCCTGAATATTAATCCCAGTCACCCAGTGACCATCTGTGCAAAGTTTGGGAACCCTGCCATTAACCGTGTAAGAATGGCTGCAGTTTATATTTTCCCAGTGAAATTTGTTTTTGGTTCTGCCCACTTTTTGTAACCTGGACACACAGTCACTCAGTTACCAAGTCTGTGAGCTTTGCGGTTCTTGGATCAATAATTTGTATTTTTGCAGTAAAAAACAAATCTGATTGGCTGTTTGTAGCTCCACCCCATTTTCTGAATTTGAACCCCAGTGACCCAATAACCAACTGCACCAAGTTTGAGGCTTGTGCCATTAACAGTGCAAGAATGGCAGCAAATTAAATATTCCCCGTGAAAATCAACAGGCAAATTTTGATTGCCTTTTTTAGTCTCCACCCACTTTTCTGAATATTAATTCCAGTCACCCAGTGACCAACTGTGCAAAGTTTGAGAACCCTGCCATTAGCATTGAAGAAGGGCTTCAGTTTACATCTGTTTTTTATTCCACTCAGTTTTGTAACCTTGACACGCAGTCACTACTCAATGACCAAGTTTGTGAGCTTTCGGGTTCCTGGCATCAAAATTGTGTGAATGGAAGCAGTTTATCCAGCAAAGAAATCTGATTGGCTGTTTGTGGCTCCGCCCCTTTAGTGAATTTTAACCTCAGTTACTTATTGACTGACTATAGCAGGTTTGAGGCCTCTGCCATTAACAGTAAGAATGGCTGCAGTTTCAATATTTGCCTTGAAAATCAATAGGTGAATTTTGATTGGCTCTTGTAGGCTCCACCTACTTTTCCAAATATTAATCCCAGTCACCAACTGTGTCAAGTTTGAGAACCCTGCCATTAGTGTTGGGCGAACAGTGTTCGCCACTGTTCGGGTTCTGCAGAACATCACCCTGTTCGGGTGATGTTCGAGTTCGGCCGAACACCTGACGGTGCTCGGCCAAACCGTTCGGCCATATGGCCGAACTAAGAGCGCATGGCCGAACGTTCCCCGAACGTTCGGCTAGCGCTGTGATTGGCCGAACGGGTCACGTGGTTCGGACCCGAACGCGCTCTGATTGGCCGAACTGTCACGTGGTTCGGGTAAATAAATACCCGAACCACGTCATATCTCCGCCATTTGTCTGTGGGTTTAGCTTTGGGTAGGCAGGCAGGGTAGTTCGCGCTCCAGCCACGCTAGCCAGGGTCCCCCCCAGTCATTGTGTGTCGCTGCTGGGAATAGTAGTACACCGCTCGCTCAGCATTCTGTTTACTGCCACTCTGTGTACCTCGCTCAGCCACACTATATAGCATTCTGTTTACTGCCACTCTGTGTCTGCTGGGAATAGTAGTACACCGCTTGCTCAGCCACACTATATAGCATTCTGTTTACTGCCACTCTGTGTACCTCGCTCAGCCACACTATATAGCATTCTGTTTACTGCCACTCTGTGTCTGCTGGGAATAGTGGTACACCGCTCGCTCAGCCACACTATATAGCATTCTGTTCACTGTTCTGTGTCTGCTTGGAATAGTGGTACACCGCTCGTTCAGCCACACTATATAGCATTCTGTGTACTGTTCTGTGTCTGCTGGGAACAGTAGTACACCGCTCGTTCAGCCACACTATATAGCATTCTGTGTACTGTTCTGTGTCTGCTGGGAACAGTAGTACACCGCTCGCTCAGCCACACTATATAGCATTCTGTTCACTGTTCTGTGTCTGCTGGGAATAGTGGTACACCGCTCGCTCAGCCACACTATATAGCATTCTGTTCACTGTTCTGTGTCTGCTGGGAATAGTGGTACACCGCTCGCTCAGCCACACTATATAGCATTCTGTTTACTGTTCTGTGTCTGCTGGGAACAGTAGTACACCGCTCGCTCAGCCAGAGTATATAGCATTGTGTTTACTGCCACTCTGTGTACACCGCTCAGCCAGACTATATACCATTGTTTACTGACACTCTGTGTACACCACTCAGCCACACTATATACCATTGTTTACTGACACTCTGTGTACACCGCTCAGCCAGACTATATACCATTGTTTACTGCCACTCTGATTCTGCTGGGAACAGTAGTACACCGCTCGCTCAGCCAGACTATATACCATTGTTTACTGACACTCTGTGTACACCGCTCAGCCAGACTATATACCATTGTTTACTGACACTCTGTGTACACCACTCAGCCACACTATATACCATTGTTTACTGACACTCTGTGTACACCGCTCAGCCAGACTATATACCATTGTTTACTGCCACTCTGATTCTGCTGGGAACAGTAGTACACCGCTCGCTCAGCCAGACTATATACCATTGTTTACTGACACTATATA
This sequence comes from Hyperolius riggenbachi, assembly GCF_040937935.1. Taxonomy (NCBI): domain Eukaryota; kingdom Metazoa; phylum Chordata; class Amphibia; order Anura; family Hyperoliidae; genus Hyperolius; species Hyperolius riggenbachi. The sequence goes on along the minus strand of NC_090654.1, from coordinate 3,311,504 downwards.
GCAGACTATATAGCATTGTGTGTACACCGCTCAGCCAGACTATATGCCATTGTTTACTGACACTCTGTGTACACCGCTCAGCCAGACTATATACCATTGTTTACTGACACTCTGTGTACACCGCTCAGCCAGACTATATACCATTGTTTACTGCCACTCTGATTCTGCTGGGAACAGTAGTACACCGCTCGCTCAGCCAGACTATATACCATTGTTTACTGACACTCTGTGTACACCGCTCAGCCAGACTATATACCATTGTTTACTGCCACTCTGATTCTGCTGGGAACAGTAGTACACCGCTCGCTCAGCCAGACTATATACCATTGTTTACTGACACTATATAGCAGACTATATAGCATTGTGTGTACACCGCTCAGCCAGACTATATACCATTGTTTACTGACACTCTGTGTACACCGCTCAGCCAGACTATATACCATTGTTTACTGCCACTCTGATTCTGCTGGGAACAGTAGTACACCGCTCGCTCAGCCAGACTATATAGCATTGTGTTTACTGCCACTCTGTGTACACCGCTCAGCCACACTATATAGCATTGCGTACTCTGCCAGTCAGTGTGTATATTGCTGGGATCAGTAATACTCCACTCACCGTCAACCACTATATGAGCTCAACATGAGTTCCCCAGAGACCTCCGCTGTGAGCAGCACTCCCAACAACAGCAACAGCCAACGCCCCACGCAAGCTATAACATCCACCCCAGCAGCCAGTGGTCAGCAGCAGCCCTCCCCGGAGGAGAACGTTGTGTCCATCAGTCCGTCGCCAGAGCGATTAATGAGGGCTGCCATTGAGGAGATGATGGGGCCTGATGTGGAGGAGGAGGTCTGGCTCAGGCCAGCATCCCAAGTTAATGTTGAGGACGATGAGGGGTCTGTGTCTGGGGATGTTGGGGTGGCAGAGGTGGTGGGTGGGTCAGACTCAGGAGAAGAGTTGTATGATGAGGATGATGATCGGGACCATCTGTATGTGCCTCAGAGTCCGACCCCGGAAAACATGTTGTATCGTGTGTTTAGGTACTAAAATCTGCGTTCCCTCCCAGTAGTGTTGGGCGAACAGTGTTTGCCACTGTTTGGGTTCTGCAGAACATCACCCTGTTCGGGGTGACTATATAGCAGACTATATAGCATTGTGTTTAATGCCACTCTGTGTACACGGCTCAGCCACACTATATAGCATTGTGTTTACTTCCACTCTGTGTCTGCTGGGAACAGTAGTACACCGCTCACCCGCCACTGTATAGCATTGTGCTCTGTGTCACTGCTGACAATAGTGGTACACCGCTCACCCACCACTGTATAGCATTTCTGTACTGCCACTGTACTGCTGCCAGTCAGCGTGTACTTTAAGGATAAGTGAAATGAGGAAGAAATCCGGTGAAAGAGGGAGGGGCAAGGGAAGAGGTGTTTCCCCTGACGGTTCACGTACAGGCCACAGGGGAGCACCCAAGAAAACCCACTCAATACTGCCCATGTTGTCCAGGACAACAACCCTCACAGATCCAAAAGAACAGGACCAGATAATTACTTGGATGACCTCTCAAGCGTCCAGCAGTGGGTTAAGCAGCACCAGCACATCACGCACGAGGTCCGAGTCCTCAGCCAGTTAAAGTCTGGGCTTTCTTTGAAGACTGCACTGAGGATGTTACCATGGCGATTTGCAAGGTGTGCAAGACCCGCCTGAGCAGGGGGAAAAGTATTAACAACCTCTCCACCACCAGCATGAGCCGCCACATTCTATCCAAACATCCCACTCTGTGGGCAAACGCGGCAGGACAGGGTACCACCAGCAACACTGCCTCCCTTGGGTTCACCAGACTCACCACCAGACCCGCCTCAGCAGCAGCAGTAGCCCAGCCATTGCGTGGTTCACAACATTCACAAACATCAGACGATGCTGACACTGTCACTTTCCGGACTAGTGCTCTTGAGGTCTCCCAGTGTTCATCAAACACAACAACCAACAGCCCTTCGGTGTGCAGCGCTACGGTTGAGTTGTCTGTTTCTGAGATGTTTGAGCACAAGAGGAAATTGCCAGCAAATGACCCCCGGGCCGTGGCAGTAACAGCCAGCCAGCATAGCCAAGCTTCTGGCCTGCGAAATGCTGCCATATCGAGTGGTGGAGACAAACAGCTTCAAGGGCATGATGTCAGTGGCCATCCCACGTTACGTGGTTCCCAGCCGCTACCACTTTGCGCGCTCTGCAGTGCCTGAGTTGCATGAGCACGTGGTCAGCTAAATAACCCGAAGCTTGAAGAATGCCGTTGCCTGCAAGGTTCACCTCACCACTGACACCTGGACGAGTGCGTTCGGCCAGGGTCGATACATCTCCCTTACCGCGCACTGGGTGAACCTTGTGGAGCCTGGCAGCGATTCCTCACCTGCTACGGCGCGGGTGTTGCCCACGCCGCAAACAGCTGGATAACAACAGCAGCACCTACCTCTCTGACTCCTTCTCCTCCAACGCATCTCAAAGCTGTACCTCATCCGGAAATGCTAACCCAGCACCAGCAGCAGTAGGATCGTGGAAGCAGTGCAGCACAGCTGTTGGCATGCGTCAGCAAGCGTTGCTGAAGCTGATCTGCCTTGGGGATAAGCAGCACACAGGGGAGGAAATTTGGAGGGGAATAAAGGAACAGACGGATTTGTGGCTGGCACCGCTGGACCTGAAACCGGGCATGAAGCTAGACACCTGGCACGAACTGGCAATGTACGCAATAGAGGTGCTGGCTTGCCCGGCAGCCAGCGTTATGTCGGAACGCTGTTTCAGTGCTGCCGGAGGCATCATCACAGATCGGCGTATCCGCCTCTCCACAGAAAATGCAGACCGTCTGACTCAAATTAAAATGAATCAATCCTGGATTGGAAACGACTACGCAACACTCCTGGACCCCAACCAAGTAACATGACCGATGAACATCTGGGATGGTTTAGCGTTTCCGGTCCCTGTTTATTGAACCTCTCATCTGTATTACATTTATGACTGCATGGCGGCAAAAAGCATTGCTGCTATATCCGCACGCTTTTTGTCCTCATGCAAGGCCTGGGTTGTTGTGTCTCACAAAGCGTGGCCTTCTCCTCCTGCGCCTCCTCCTGTTCCATCACGTGTGCTGCTGCTGCTGCTGGGTTACCGTTGCCGCGTGGTCCCTGTTTATTGAACCTCTTATCTTTATTACATTTATGACTACATGGCGGTACAAAGCATGCTATCCGCACGCTTTTTGTCCTCATGCAAGGCCTGGGTTGTTGTGTCTCACAAAGCGTGGCCTTCTCCTCCTGCGCCTCCTCCTGTTCCATCACGTGTGCTGCTGCTGGGTTAGCGTTGCCGCGTGGTCCCTGTTTATTGAACCACTTATCTTTATTACATTTATGACTGCATGGTGGTACAAAGCATGCTATCCGCACGCTTCTTGTCCTCATGCAAGGCCTGGGTTGTTGTGTCTCAAAGCGTGGCCTTCTCCTCCTGCGCCACCCTCCTCCTGTTCCATCACGTGTGCTGCTGCTGGGTTAGCATTACCGGTCCCTTTTCCTGGAACCTCTTATATGTATTACATTTATGACTGCATGCCGACAAAAAGCATGTTACCTGTGCAAAGAAAACAGACATTTCCCGCATTTAAAAGACAGTTTTCCCTTTGAAACTTTAAAATCGATTTTCTCAAAAACTATAAGCTCTTTTTGCTAAATTTTTTTTCCTCTTGTACCCACTCCCAAGGTGCACATACCCTGTAAATTTGGGGTATGTAGCATATAAGGAGGCTTTACAAAGCACAAAAGTTCGGGTCCCCATTGACTTCCATTATGTTCGGAGTTCGGGTCGAACACCCGAACATCGCGGCCATGTTCGGCCTGTTCGGCCCGAACCCGAACATCTAGATGTTCGCCCAACACTACCTGCCATTAACAGTGTAAGAATGGCTGCAGTTTATGTTTTCCGATGTTAAAAGTTAGTTGTGTTTGGCTCCGCCCACTGTTTGTAACCTTGCCATACAGTCACTCAATGACCAAGTTTATGAGCTGTGGGGTCTTTGGCATCAATAAGTTGCATTTTCCTTTGAAATTAAACAAATCTGATTGGCTGTTAGTATGTAACCCCCAGTCTCCCAGTGACTGACTGTACCAGATTTGAGGCATCTGCCATTAAAAGTGTAAGAATGGCAGCAATGTAAATATTCCCCTTGAAAATCAATAGGTGAATTTTGATTGGCTGTTGTAGGCTCCACCCAGTTTACTGAATATTAATCCCAATCATCCAGTGACCGACTGTGTCAAGTTGGAGAACCCTGCCAATGACAGAATGGCTGAAATCAATCTAACAAATCTGATTGGCTGTTATGCTATTGCTACCTAAATTACTACATATGTTAAAGAGACTCTGAAGCGAGAATAAATCTCGCTTCAGAGCTCATAGCTATCCCGCGGCTTAACGGGGGTCCATTCACCCCCAAACCTCCCCCCGCAAAATCAACGACCAAATTGGTCGTAGATTTTGCTGCTCCGAGAGGCAGGGCTAACCGCTGCAGCCCTGCCTCTCAGCGCGTCTATCAGACGCGCATCGCCGCCTCTCCCCCGCCCCTCTCAGTGAAGGAAGACTGAGAGGGGCGGGGGAGAGGCGGAGATACGCGCTGACAGACGCGCATGGAGGCAGGGCTGCGGCGGTTAGCCCTGCCTCTATGCGGAAGAGATTCCGCTCTGTACGGGGGTGGGTTTGGGGGTGAAGGGACCCCCGTTGTGCGGCGCTATAGCGGCAGTTTAGCAGGAGCACACGTGCCCCTGCTAAGTATGAGGTCTGAAGCGAGATTTATTCTCGCTTCAGACTCTGTTTAAGAACAAGACTAGGTACAAGTTACAAAAATAATTGTTCAAGAAAACCTTGTAGATTTTGAGAAAATTGATTTTAAAAATACAAAAAAATTGTTTTTTAAACTGTTATTGTTCTAGGTTTAAAAACCATTTTCTTTGCATTTTTAAAATAGATTTTCTCAAAAACTACAAAGTCTTTTTTTTTTTTTACTTGTATCCAAAATTCTCCTTAACATATGTAGCAATTTTGGTAGCAATAGCAGGTATGGAGGCCTTGCTATTCACCACCAAATTCGGCACAGATTTAAGCGTACATTCATGCGTAATTACAAATGATTACACAAAGTCAATTGAATTACATACGAATTTGTAATTATGTGTTTGTGTAATTGCGAAAATGTAAGTGTAATTTTGCGTAATCGTAATTAGCAGATTACGATCGTCACTAAAAGAGAGACTGAAGTCTCTCAAAATTCAGGTTTTTATTGTAAAAATCTCTTTGATATCAATGCCCTAACTCCATCCTTGCGGCTGAACTCTAACTAAATCCCCCCAAACTCCCCGGGGGAAGGGGGGGGCACATTGCAGGGAGCGCTTCCGTGAGAGGCAGAGCTTTCAGCTGCAGCTGTACCTCTCCATGCGTCTATCAGCGCGGATCGCCACCTCTCCCCCGTACCTCTGTCTTCTTTCACAGAGAGGGGTGGGGGAGAGGCGGAGATACGCGCGGATTGACGCGCATAGAGGCAGAGCTGCAGCTGAAAGCTCTGCCTCTCGGGGCACCAAGAAAGTTGTGGTTTTTGCTGGGTAGTTTGGGGTGATTTAGTTAGAGTTCAGTGGCGGGGATGCAGTGTTTTAGTTAGGGCATTGATGGTAAAGAGATTTTTAAAATAAAAACCTGAATTTTATGAGACTTCAGAGTCTCTTTAACTTATTGTCGATGAGTACTCCTAAGTAGAGGCCTGCAGCGGGTCGGGTTCGGGTACCCGAATTGATTTAAGGTGTGGGTGTGGGTCGGGTAGCGAGTTGCGGGTGCGGGTAGGGTTGCAGGTAGCAAGTAAACCTTCTTTAGCTTTGGTTTGTGTATAAAAATAGGATGTATTAACTTTACAGCTCAATGTTACTTTAAATGTGCACTTTAGAAGAAAATGTAAAAAAGCGGGTCACGGGTAGCGGGTCTGGTAGCGGGCCTGCGGGTCGCGGGTCGGGTAGCGGTTCTGCAGGTCTGGTAGCGGGCCTGCGTGTCTCGGGTCGGGTGCGGGTAGCGGTTCTGCGGGTGCGGGTCGGGTTACGGGTATCAAATTCACCAGAAAGCGGGTCGAGGGTCGGGTATGAAAAAGTGGACCCACTCAGGCCTCTACTCCTAAGGCCCGGTTCACATTAGCGGTGGCCGTCCGGAATCGCCGTGCCGGAGCCGGACCGCTTGCAGAACGGACGGAACGGACGCACGGCAATAGCAATGAAAGCCTATGCGTCCGTTCACATGCGTCCGTTCTGCCGGACCCGAGCCGGACCGGATCCGGACCGGATCCGGACTCCGGCGTCCGTTCCAACATGCGCTATTTTTTGGTCCGGCTCCTCCGGCAGCCGTATCCGGGGCGGAGCCGGACTGCACCATCCGGCCAATACAAAGTAATGAGAACCGGAGAGCGCACAACACACTGGCTACAAAAACCAGACGTTCTACCCCACTTCCTAAGCATTTTGGATGGGGACCACATGGAGTTCACAGAGTGGGGCAGCAGCGATTTCATGTCTGATATAAGTCTGATAACGAGGAGGCGAACAACAGAGAATTCCCAGGTATACGAAAAATGCCTGGATCCATGGTCCCAACTGCAGTCTCTGTATCCACGGATGGTCTCCACACGTCCACCTGTCTCCAACAATGACCCCAGACCCTTCTGCTGACCTCCCAGATCCCAGGTATTTACAGGATGGTATCTCCTTAAGAAACCGGATCCGGACCGCAACCGTGTTCACACCGCACGGAAACCGGATGCAAACGGACCGGATCCGGACCGGATCCGTATAGGAACCGTACGGATCAGGTCCGGTCCGGATACGGTGCGGTCCGGACATCCGGTGCGGTTTTGACAAAACCGCAAGTGTGAACGGGGCCTTAGCCCTTCTCCAAGTTTGATGTCCCCAACTGTATCCCATTTATTTTGTATGGTGCTAGACCATTAGTACGACCAAAATGCATGACTTTACATTTGTCAACATTGAATTTCATCTGCCATGTATGTGCCCATATAGCCATCCTATCCAGATCCAGATCTATCAGTTCAGAGAGAATCAGAGTGATTGAATCTGCGGGGAATCCCATGGGAAAAATCGATGTGTGTATGGCTACCTCTATTATGACCTGATCTGCCCGCAACATGTCTGCCAGCGTGTTATGTAACTGCACTTACACTTTGCCCTCTCCAGCTGCACTTTATCTCGTGTGTCTTTCATGTATTGTGTTTGGTGTAACATTATAGTGAATATCTGGAGTTTATCTGAGGTTACCTTGTAGTAATAATATGTGTCTCCTATGCTTACTCTTGGCCCGTGGCTCCTGATTGGCCGTGACCTCCCATTGGCTGCTGTGCTTAGTTGTGGCCCGTGGTTTCTGATTGGCCATGACCTCCCATTGGCTGCTGTGCTTAGTTGTGCCCATGGCTCCTGATTGGCCGTGACTAGAGGTGTAGCGAACGGTTCGCCGGCGAACGGTTCCAGGCGAACATTGGTGGTTCGCGTTCGCCTGCGCCAGGCGAACTTTTACGGAAGTTCGATTCGCCCCATAATGCACTATGAGGGTCAACTTTGACCCTCTGCATCACAGTCAGCAGTAGTGTTGGGCGAACAGTGTTCGCCACTGTTCGGGTTCTGCAGAACATCACCCTGTTCGGGTGATGTTCGGGTTCGGTCGAACACCTGATGGTGTTCGGCCAAACTGTTCGGCCATATGGCCGAACTAAGAGCGCATGGCCGAACGTTACCCGAACGTTCGGCTAGCACTGTGATTGGCCGAACGGGTCACGTGTAGTGTTGGGCGAACATCTAGATGTTCGGGTTCGGGCCGAACATGGCCGAACTCCGAACATAATGGAAGTCAATGGGGACCCGAACTTTCGTGCTTTGTAAAGCCTCCTTACATGCTACATACCCCAAATTTACAGGGTATGTGCACCTTGAGAGTGGGTACAAGAGGAAAAAAAAATTAGCAAAAAGAGCTTATAGTTTTTGAGAAAATCGATTTTAAAGTTTCAAAGGGAAAACTGTCTTTTAAATGCGGGAAATGTCTGTTTTCTTTGCACAGGTAACATGCTTTTTGTCGGCATGCAGTCATAAATGTAATACATATAAGAGGTTCCAGGAAAAGGGACCGGTAACGCTAACCCAGCAGCAGCACACGTGATGGAACAAGAGGAGGGTGGCGCAGGAGGAGAAGGCCACGCTTTGAGACACAACAACCCAGGCCTTGCATGAGGACAAGAAGCGTGCGGATAGCAATTTGCATTTTGTCGCCATGCAGTCATAAATGTAATACAGATGAGAGGTTCAATAAACAGGGACCGGAAACGCTAACCCATCACAGATGTTCATTGTTCATGTTACTTGGTTGGGGTCCGGGAGTGTTGCGTAGTCGTTTCCAATCCAGGATTGATTCATTTTAATTTGAGTCAGACGGTCTGCATTTTCTGTGGAGAGGCGGATACGCCGCCGATCTGTGACGATGCCTCCGGCAGCACTGAAACAGCGTTCCGACATAACGCTGGCTGCCGGGCAAGCCAGCACCTCTATTGCGTACATTGCCAGTTTGTGCCAGGTGTCTAGCTTCGATACCCAATAGTTGAAGGGTGCAGATGGATTGTTCAACACAGCTACGCCATCTGACATGTAGTCCTTGACCATCTTCTCCAGGCGATCGGTGTTGGAGGTGGATCTGCACGCTTGCTGTTCTGTGTGCTGCTGCATGGGTGTCAGAAAATGTTCCCACTCCAAGGACACTGCCGATACCATTCCCTTTTGGGCACTAGCTGCGGCTTGTGTTGTTTGCTGCCCTCCTGGTCGTCCTGGGTTTGCGGAAGTCAGTCTGTCGGCGTACAACTGGCTAGAGGAGGGGGAGGATGTCAATCTCCTCTCTAAAGTCTCCACAAGGGCCTGCTGGTATTCTTCCATTTTGACCTGTCTGGCTCTTTCTTCAAGCAGTTTTGGAACATTGTGTTTGTACCGTGGATCCAGAAGGGTATAAACCCAGTAATTGGTGTTGTCCAGAATGCGCACAATGCGTGGGTCGCGTTCAATGCAGTCCTAGGCCGAAGAGGTCATAGCCTAGGGTCACAAAACCTGTTTATTGGGCAATTTCAATGGTGGCGAGTCTGACGTACATAAATCGCAGCAATGGCCGTTAGCAACGTCTGAATCTCACGAAATGTCTCATGCAGGTAGAAGACATATTGTTAGACTTGGGCTCCAAAGATGGGTTCCCTACATCTCTGCAAACCAGAGTTACAGGGCTCCAAATTTGGTAAAATCCCCCATAGGCTTTCATTGGGCCTCCTATTTACAGTTCCAAAATCTCACATCTTTTCAAAGGGCAATTACTCAGCAGTGGCAAATTTTCTAGCATTGTAGGGACCCTTAGGGGGAACATGACTGGTGAATTTCGGGCCCCTAGGCCGAAGAGGTCATAGCCTAGGGTCACAAAAACCTGTTTATTGGGGCTATTTCAATGGTAGTGATGGTGACGTACATAAATCGCAGCAATGGCCGTTAGCAAAGTCTGAATCTCACGAAATGTCTCATGCAGGTAGAAGACATATTGTTAGACTTGGATTCCAAAGATGGGGTCCCTACATCTCTGCAAACCAGAGTTACAGGGGTCCAAAATTGGTAAAATCCCCCATAGGATTTCATTGGCTCCCTATTTCACTTTCCAAAATCTCACATCTTTTCAAAGGGCAATGGCTCAGCAGTACCAAATTTTCTAGCATTGTAGGGACCCTTAGGGGGAACATGACTGGTGAGTTTCGGGCCCCTAGGCCGAAGAGGTCATAGCCTAGGGTCACAAAAACCTGTTTATTTGGGCTATTTCAATGGAAGTGATGGTGGCGTACATAAATCTCAGCCATGGCCGTTAGCAACGTCTGAATCTCACGAAATGTCTCATGCAGGTAGAAGACATATTGTTAGACTTAGATTCCAAAGATGGGGTCCCTACATCTCTGCAAACCAGAGTTACAGGGGTCCAAAATTGGTAAAATCCCCCATAGGCTTTCATTGGGCCTCCTATTTACCGTTCCAAAATCTCACACCATTTCAAAGGGCAATGGCTCAGCAGTGGCAAAACTCACCAGTCATGTTCCCCCTAAGGGTCCCTACAATGCTAGAAAATTTGGTACTGCTGAGCCATTGCCCTTTGAAAAGATGTGAGATTTTGGAAAGTGAAATAGGGAGCCAATGAAATCCTATGGGGGATTTTACCAATTTTGGACCCCTGTAACTCTGGTTTGCAGAGATGTAGGGACCCCATCTTTGGAATCCAAGTCTAACAATATGTATTCTACCTGCATGAGACATTTCGTGAGATTCAGACTTTGCTAACGGCCATTGCTGCGATTTATGTACGTCACCATCACTACCATTGAAATAGCCCCAATAAACAGGTTTTGTGACCCTAGGCTATGACCTCTTCGGCCTAGGGGCCCGAAACTCACCAGTCATGTTCCCCCTAAGGGTCCCTACAATGCTAGAAAATTTGCCACTGCTGAGTAATTGCCCTTTGAAAAGATGTGAAATTTTGGAACTGTAAATAGGAGGCCCAATGAAAGCCTATGGGGGATTTTACCAAATTTGGAGCCCTGTAACTCTGGTTTGCAGAGATGTAGGGAACCCATCTTTGGAGCCCAAGTCTAACAATATGTCTTCTACCTGCATGAGACATTTCGTGAGATTCAGACGTTGCTAACGGCCATTGCTGCGATTTATGTACGTCAGACTCGCCACCATTGAAATTGCCCAATAAACAGGTTTTGTGACCCTAGGCTATGACCTCTTCGGCCTAGGACTGCATTGAACGCGACCCACGCATTGTGCGCATTCTGGACAACACCAATTACTGGGTTTATACCCTTCTGGATCCACGGTACAAACACAATGTTCCAAAACTGCTTGAAGAAAGAGTCAGACAGGTCAAAATGGAAGAATACCAGCAGGCCCTTGTGGAGACTTTAGAGAGGAGATTGACATCCTCCCCCTCCTCCAGCCAGTTGTACGCCGACAGACTGACTTCCGCAAACCCAGGACGACCAGGAGGGCAGCAAACAACACAAGCCGCAGCTAGTGCCCAAAAGGGAATGGTATCGGCAGTGTCCTTGGAGTGGGAAAATTTTCTGACACCCATGCAGCAGCACACAGAACAGCAAGCGTGCAGATCCACCTCCAACACCGATCGCCTGGAGAAGATGGTCAAGGACTACATGTCAGATGGCGTAGCTGTGTTGAACAATCCATCTGCACCCTTCAACTATTGGGTATCGAAGCTAGACACCTGGCACAAACTGGCAATGTACGCAATAGAGGTGCTGGCTTGCCCGGCAGCCAGCGTTATGTCGGAACGCTGTTTCAGTGCTGCCGGAGGCATCGTCACAGATCGGCGGCGTATCCGCCTCTCCACAGAAAATGCAGACCGTCTGACTCAAATTAAAATGAATCAATCCTGGATTGGAAACGACTACGCAACACTCCCGGACCCCAACCAAGTAACATGAACAATGAACATCTGTGATGGGTTAGCGTTTCCGGTCCCTGTTTATTGAACCTCTCATCTGTATTACATTTATGACTGCATGGCGACAAAATGCAAATTGCTATCCGCACGCTTCTTGTCCTCATGCAAGGCCTGGGTTGTTGTGTCTCACAAAGCGTGGCCTTCTCCTCCTGCGCCACCCTCCTCCTGTTCCATCACGTGTGCTGCTGCTGGGTTAGCGTTACCGGTCCCTTTTCCTGGAACCTCTTATATGTATTACATTTATGACTGCATGCCGACAAAAAGCATGTTACCTGTGCAAAGAAAACAGACATTTCCCGCATTTAAAAGACAGTTTTCCCTTTGAAACTTTAAAATCGATTTTCTCAAAAACTATAAGCTCTTTTTGCTAATTTTTTTTTCCTCTTGTACCCACTCCCAAGGTGCACATACCCTGTAAATTTGGGGTATGTAGCATGTAAGGAGGCTTTACAAGGCACAAAAGTTCGGGTCCCCATTGACTTCCATTATGTTCGGAGTTCGGGTCGAACACCCGAACATCGCGGCCATGTTCGGCCTGTTCGGCCCGAACCCGAACATCTAGATGTTCGCCCAACACTAGTCAGCAGGCACATTGTAGCCATTCAGGCTACAGTAAGCCTAGTGTTGGGCGAACAGTGTTCGCCACTGTTCGGGTTCTGCAGAACATCACCCTGTTCGGGTGATGTTCGAGTTCGGCCGAACACCTGACGGTGCTCGGCCAAACCGTTCGGCCATACGGCCGAACTAAGAGCGCATGGCCGAACGTTCCCCGAACGTTCGGCTAGCGCTGTGATTGGCCGAACGGGTCACGTGGTTCGGACCCGAACGCGCTCTGATTGGCCGAACGGTCACGTGGTTCGGGTAAATAAATACCCGAACCACGTCATATCTCCGCCATTTGTCTGTGGGTTTAGCTTTGGGTAGGCAGGCAGGGTAGTTCGCGCTCCAGCCACGCTAGCCAGGGTCCCCCCTGTCATTGTGTCACTGCTGGGAACAGTAGTACACCGCTTGCTCAGCCACACTATATAGCATTCTGTTTACTGCCACTCTGTGTACCTCGCTCAGCCACACTATATAGCATTCTGTTTACTGCCACTCTGTGTCTGCTGGGAATAGTAGTACACCGCTTGCTCAGCCACACTATATAGCATTCTGTTTACTGCCACTCTGTGTACCTCGCTCAGCCACACTATATAGCTGTAACGCTTGGTGGTGTATTCTCCACAGTCAGCATGCAACGCATGAGCTGGCGTGGAGGAGGTACACACACTAGCACCAGGAAACAGGCTATCCCTAGTATAGTGGAGGGGAGGACTGACTCCAATAGGAGATTGTGGCGCACAGAGCCGGTGCAGATCTGACAGCCACAAACAATGCTTTCGTCATAACGTCTCAGCGCAAAGTAGCGCTGAGCGCATAAACCAGAACTGAGGAGATCAGGACAGGTAGTCAGAATGAACGCTTGCTAGCTAGCGGCTACTTAGCGACAGCAAGCGTCCAAAACCAGACAGACTGGAATGAGGCAGCCAATGCGATGCGGCGATGGCGTGCCTCACAAAGACAGGACAGGATAGTCAGAAAATAGCAGGATTGAGATAGATGAACATAACACAGATAAATATACAATAAGTATGTTTTCCTAGCGTATTACAATTACAGCTATCAATGAAACTATTTGTAACGTCTGACTAACATATGTATATATCGGCAATGAACCGATATATGACATAAGCAGGAACGCTGACTAACACTGGAGCAAAACAGGGAACAGGGCTCAGAAGGATTCGCTATCTCTTCGCAGAGATGAACGCAATCCACAAACGGTAACAGAACAGGATTCAGAAGGATTCGTTATCTCTTCGCAGAGATGAACGCAATCCACAAACAGTAACAAAACAGGATTCAGAAGGATTCGTTATCTCTTCGCAGAGATGAACGCAATCCACAAACAGGACCAGGAACAGGATAACTAGCTCAGCACGGGTGTTCACGGTACGCGCAAACTACCAAAACGTGCTGGAAAACTGACTAACTGAACACAGGAAATAAACAGTTCGTGTACGTATATATCAGCAACACTGATATATTAACGTAACACAAATACAAGGAAAATAATAAACGTGCTGGTATGCATATATATTGGCAATGAACCAATATATGATGCAAAGACCAGCAAAGTATCTTTAACAAGAAACACGATCGGGGGCTAAAGCGACAGCAAGACAGGCTTAAGCTGAAGCTATGAAAACCCAAGGAAACCCTGCAGGAAGCAGATCTTTATACTGAGGTCATCCAATGGGAGCAGACATGCAGATTCCCACACAGGTGAATGATAATCAGTCACAAGCTGACAGCAGGGAAAGACAGACAAATCTATGCAGCTTGCATGGAAATAGATCAGAACTGCCTGAGCTGCAGCACTACTTCCAGCAATAGCTGCTGCAGCAGCGATCATTACAGTACCCCCGCCTTTAAAAGTGGATTCCAGACGCTTTTCAAAACTGAAATTTCCAACAAAACAGTCTGACTGATAATTCATGATGACCGGGACAGCCCGGCAAGACCGAATTCCAGAATCAGTCCCCACAAGACTGGACCCATCAGAACCAGAACCTACAGAACCATGCCCATCAATACTACAAGCCCCAGTGTGACACCCATCAGAACCATGATTTCCAGAAGAAAGCCCTCCGAAATTCCCTGAGCGATACCCACCGCCTTCCAGGAACCGTTCAGAAACGCCAAAGCCTTTGCAATGCCCACCAGTACTGTCTTTACCAACACAAAACCCACTGTTGAACCAGTCCAAGGCACCAGGACAAGTTTTCTCAGAGACCTCCCAGAACACCTTGAAGCTCCAAAGAGATCCCCATAGGTCAGAATGCCCCTTAGGCTCACATGGAGAACTATCAAGAACCCCTATGGAACCTAGGGCAATTCCCGAGTCAGGGCCACAAGGACAAACATCAATATCAGGGCTTTCAGGGACCAGAACCATCTCTGGGCATGCAGGCAGACTGGCAACATCAGAACGTGTTCCCACCAAGGAAGCATCAGAGCACGCTAACACCTTAGACACACCTGGGCATTCTGGCACACAAAGAACATCTGGGCACACCGGCACAAGAGACACCCCCGGGCATGTCAAGGAACTGTGAGCCTCAGGGTCAGCCAAGACAGGACCAAAACCAGGACTGGCCAAAAAAAAATCATCATGACTAAACTTCGCAACCACTGGACTTTTACACGAGAATGCTGGGTCAGACTTAGATGTCGCTGATTCCAGCAAAGTCAGTAACAAATCAGATTCAGGGGCACCAACAAAACAGGACAAATCTTCTGATGTATGCACTGAACCAGACAGGGACTCCACAACTACCTCTGGACTGGACAGAGACTCATTTAATACACTGGATTGGAGCTCATGAGGCGCTGCAGAACAAGTCAGTATTGCAGCAGCCCCCACTGGACTAGGCAAAACTGAGGAATTCCCTGGACAGGAAGGGGACTCTGGAACCTCTGCCACAGCGGCCAGAGAACTAGAATCTTTCAGGATACAGGGCTGGGTTTCAGGAACACTCATCAGACCGGACTGAAATTCTGAGATTTCTATTATTTTGACCAGAGAATCAGAATTATCCATGTTACAGGGCAAGACTTCTGAAACATTCAGGGGACAGGGCTGGAGTTCCTCGGCTGTTACAACACTGGAGAGGAACTCAACAACATTGGTTAAATCAGACTGTGTACAGGGCAAGGTATCTGACACACTTGCTGACGAGGACAATATTTCAATGGCTTCTGCTTTGCTGGGCAGAAATTCATCAAGTTTTTTTAGAGCAGACTGTAATTCCAAAACAGCTGCTAGACAAGTGAATATTACTGCAACACCAACTGAGGTAAGCAGTGCTTCAGCCTCCTCTGCTAGAGGGTTTAAAGTATGCAAAATACTGGGTGAAGCATAAGACTCTGCGACCACAGCTTCACTGGACAGGATCACTGAACAGTCCATATTGCAGGGCAAAACCATGGAAGCACCTGCTGGACAGCATAATGATTCTGTGACCTGCGTTTCATTGGAGAGATCTACTGCACAATTCATGGTACAGGGCAAATTTATTGGAAAATTTTCTGAACAAGGTAATAATTCTGCGATTTCAGGTTCACATAGCAGATGCTCTGAGCTATTCACGAAACTAGAGCGAGGTGTAGAAACAGGAAGATCAAGACACAATGTTTGCGCATCTGCTGGATCAGACAGGAGTTGAACTTTATTAACACAGGTAATTTCTGCAGAAGTGTTTGCAGAGACAGGCAAGATTTTTCTGGTGTCTGTTTCACTAAACAAAGAGTCATGAGTACTGGCTAGGCTGGACTCGGAAGTCAGCAGGACCTCTGGATTCTCTGCTGAAAAATTTGCGCAGGGCAAGGTTAAGAATGTATCAGTGGCTTCTGTTTTACTGGGAAGTAACACTGAGTTATCCATGGTACAGGGTGGAATTGCAGGAACTTCAATTTCACACAAAAAGAGCTCCGAATCACCTGCTGAATCAGCCAAAGGTGCTGAAGCAGGCGGGTCAGAACGCCAAATTTGCGAATTCGGAGTCACATAAAAATCATCCAAAATCAGTTCCCACACATCAATCAAGGGAGCCACACAGTCATACCTACACACACCAGCCTCTATTAGGTTATAGGCTGACTTAATGCATGCGTTCAATACCATTTCACTTTTTGCACTGTAAAATTGACAAAATGAACTTGAATCATTCTTCCATTCACAGACCAGGGCTTCCATCTCTCCCCTCTCGAATGGAGGATCCCATGCATACTTAACAGCGAAACATTTAGGCTGATCACAGTCTGCAGATATGATTGTGGCAGGCACATGTATAGGGTTAATTAGCAGGTGATTGGCAGATTCCTTATTCTTAAGAATTTCCAATACCTGTAGCAAGTGTTGAACTGTAGTGTATGCAAACTTCCCTTGGTTCACAAATAAGTTGATTTGTTCAATACTCTGTAATATCTCATCATAATCATACTCAGATAATTCTTTTAAACAAAAATCTTTATTTTCCCTAGCCAGGGAGGAAAGTTCATTAGTAGTTTCATAAGTCCATTTAACTCCCCTGAAAGACAATTGCATTTCATTATCTGTTAATGGCAGAATCTCATTATAGGTCTCAGTCGCTAAGGATAACGATTCTGCAGATTGGACACGTTTCTTAGAACGTTTGCGTTTTGCCTTTGACCTTGCGGTTTTTGGTGATTTATTCAAAGCTGCAGGAAAATTATCAGTAACACTTTCTGCTTGCTGCTCATTCTTGCAAGCAATTGAAGGAGCAGCTGATTGGCCTGCTGCCAGGAGTTCATTAAGAGGAAAAGGCAATGGATCTATGCGCAACCAGTTATGGATCACAAACGCTAGAAATTCCAGTGGTCTCTCTTTCAAATCGGAATGATTGAGAACATCAAATGCCCACTGGAATAATTCCCCTTTAAACAAAATATAACTTAGTTGGAGTGCCCAGGTTGAAACAGGAGTCGCTTGGAGATCAGGATTGGTCAGGAACCTGGCACATTCAGAGAAAAACTCATTTTCTGTTTCAGAGCTAAGTTCTTCAAATTTCTTAAAGGAACAGGAACCATAATTAACAGTGTCATACTTTCTGGGAATCCCCCCCACAATGGGGATTGGTAATGGGGTTTTCATAATGTATGGCTTGGTGGTGTATTCTCCACAGTCAGCATGCAACGCATGAGCTGGCGTGGGGGAGGTACACACACTAGCACCAGGAAACAGGCTATCCCTAGTATAGTGGAGGGGAGGACTGACTCCAATAGGAGATTGTGGCGCACAGAGCCGGTGCAGATCTGACAGCCACAAACAATGCTTTCGTCATAACGTCTCAGCGCAAAGTAGCGCTGAGCGCATAAACCAGAACTGAGGAGATCAGGACAGGTAGTCAGAATGAACGCTTGCTAGCTAGCGGCTACTTAGCGACAGCAAGCGTCCAAAACCAGACAGACTGGAATGAGGCAGCCAATGCGATGCGGCGATGGCGTGCCTCACAAAGACAGGACAGGATAGTCAGAAAATAGCAGGATTGAGATAGATGAACATAACACAGATAAATATACAATAAGTATGTTTTCCTAGCGTATTACAATTACAGCTATCAATGAAACTATTTGTAACGTCTGACTAACATATGTATATATCGGCAATGAACCGATATATGACATAAGCAGGAACGCTGACTAACACTGGAGCAAAACAGGGAACAGGGCTCAGAAGGATTCGCTATCTCTTCGCAGAGATGAACGCAATCCACAAACGGTAACAGAACAGGATTCAGAAGGATTCGTTATCTCTTCGCAGAGATGAACGCAATCCACAAACAGTAACAAAACAGGATTCAGAAGGATTCGTTATCTCTTCGCAGAGATGAACGCAATCCACAAACAGGACCAGGAACAGGATAACTAGCTCAGCACGGGTGTTCACGGTACGCGCAAACTACCAAAACGTGCTGGAAAACTGACTAACTGAACACAGGAAATAAACAGTTCGTGTACGTATATATCAGCAACACTGATATATTAACGTAACACAAATACAAGGAAAATAATAAACGTGCTGGTATGCATATATATTGGCAATGAACCAATATATGATGCAAAGACCAGCAAAGTATCTTTAACAAGAAACACGATCGGGGGCTAAAGCGACAGCAAGACAGGCTTAAGCTGAAGCTATGAAAACCCAAGGAAACCCTGCAGGAAGCAGATCTTTATACTGAGGTCATCCAATGGGAGCAGACATGCAGATTCCCACACAGGTGAATGATAATCAGTCACAAGCTGACAGCAGGGAAAGACAGACAAATCTATGCAGCTTGCATGGAAATAGATCAGAACTGCCTGAGCTGCAGCACTACTTCCAGCAATAGCTGCTGCAGCAGCGATCATTACAATAGCATTCTGTTTACTGCCACTCTGTGTCTGCTGGGAATAGTGGTACACCGCTCGCTCAGCCACACTATATAGCATTCTGTTCACTGTTCTGTGTCTGCTTGGAATAGTGGTACACCGCTCGCTCAGCCACACTATATAGCATTCTGTTTACTGTTCTGTGTCTGCTGGGAATAGTGGTACACCGCTCGCTCAGCCACACTATATAGCATTCTGTTTACTGTTCTGTGTCTGCTGGGAATAGTGGTACACCGCTCGCTCAGCCACACTATATAGCATTCTGTGCACTGTTCTGTGTCTGCTGGGAATAGTGGTACACCGCTCGCTCAGCCACACTATATAGCATTCTGTTCACTGTTCTGTGTCTGCTGGGAATAGTGGTACACCGCTCGCTCAGCCACACTATATAGCATTCTGTTTACTGTTCTGTGTCTGCTGGGAATAGTGGTACACCGCTCGCTCATCCACACTATATAGCATTCTGTTCACTGTTCTGTGTCTGCTGGGAATAGTGGTACACCGCCCACTCAGCCACACTATATAGCATTCTGTTCACTGTTCTGTGTCTGCTGGGAATAGTGGTACACCGCTCGCTCAGCCACACTATATAGCATTCTGTTCACTGTTCTGTGTCTGCTGGGAACAGTAGTACACCGCTCGCTCAGCCAGAGTATATAGCATTGTGTTTACTGCCACTCTGTGTACACCGCTCAGCCAGACTATATACCATTGTTTACTGACACTCTGTGTACACCGCTCAGCCAGACTATATACCATTGTTTACTGACACTCTGTGTACACCGCTCAGCCAGACTATATACCATTGTTTACTGCCACTCTGATTCTGCTGGGAACAGTAGTACACCGCTCGCTCAGCCAGACTATATAGCATTGTGTTTACTGCCACTCTGTGTACACCGCTCAGCCACACTATATACCATTGTTTACTGACACTCTGTGTACACCGCTCAGCCAGACTATATACCATTGTTTACTGAAACTCTGTGTACACCGCTCAGCCAGACTATATACCATTGTTTACTGCCACTCTGATTCTGCTGGGAACAGTAGTACACCGCTCGCTCAGCCAGACTATATACCATTGTTTACTGACACTATATAGCAGACTATATAGCATTGTGTGTACACCGCTCAGCCAGACTATATACCATTGTTTACTGACACTCTGTGTACACCGCTCAGCCAGACTATATACCATTGTTTACTGCCACTCTGATTCTGCTGGGAACAGTAGTACACCGCTCGCTCAGCCAGACTATATACCATTGTTTACTGACACTCTGTGTACACCGCTCAGCCAGACTATATACCATTGTTTACTGCCACTCTGATTCTGCTGGGAACAGTAGTACACCGCTCGCTCAGCCAGACTATATAGCATTGTGTTTACTGCCACTCTGTGTACACCGCTCAGCCAGACTATATACCATTGTTTACTGACACTCTGTGTACACCGCTCAGCCAGACTATATACCATTGTTTACTGAAACTCTGTGTACACCGCTCAGCCAGACTATATACCATTGTTTACTGCCACTCTGATTCTGCTGGGAACAGTAGTACACCGCTCGCTCAGCCAGACTATATACCATTGTTTACTGACACTATATAGCAGACTATATAGCATTGTGTGTACACCGCTCAGCCAGACTATATACCATTGTTTACTGACACTCTGTGTACACCGCTCAGCCAGACTATATACCATTGTTTACTGCCACTCTGATTCTGCTGGGAACAGTAGTACACCGCTCGCTCAGCCAGACTATATACCATTGTTTACTGACACTCTGTGTACACCGCTCAGCCAGACTATATACCATTGTTTACTGCCACTCTGATTCTGCTGGGAACAGTAGTACACCGCTCGCTCAGCCAGACTATATACCATTGTTTACTGACACTATATAGCAGACTATATAGCATTGTGTGTACACCGCTCAGCCAGACTATATACCATTGTTTACTGACACTCTGTGTACACCGCTCAGCCAGACTATATACCATTGTTTACTGCCACTCTGATTCTGCTGGGAACAGTAGTACACCGCTCGCTCAGCCAGACTATATACCATTGTTTACTGACACTCTGTGTACACCGCTCAGCCAGACTATATACCATTGTTTACTGCCACTCTGATTCTGCTGGGAACAGTAGTACACCGCTCGCTCAGCCAGACTATATACCATTGTTTACTGACACTCTGTGTACACCGCTCAGCCAGACTATATACCATTGTTTACTGCCACTCTGATTCTGCTGGGAACAGTAGTACACCGCTCGCTCAGCCAGACTATATAGCATTGTGTTTACTGCCACTCTGTGTACACCGCTCAGCCACACTATATAGCATTGCGTACTCTGCCAGTCAGTGTGTATATTGCTGGGATCAGTAATACTCCACTCACCGTCAACCACTATATGAGCTCAACATGAGTTCCCCAGAGACCTCCGCTGTGAGCAGCACTCCCAACAACAGCAACAGCCAACGCCCCACGCAAGCTATAACATCCACCCCAGCAGCCAGTGGTCAGCAGCAGCCCTCCCCGGAGGAGAACGTTGTGTCCATCAGTCCGTCGCCAGAGCGATTAATGAGGGCTGCCATTGAGGAGATGATGGGGCCTGATGTGGAGGAGGAGGTCTGGCTCAGGCCAGCATCCCAAGTTAATGTTGAGGACGATGAGGGGTCTGTGTCTGGGGATGTTGGGGTGGCAGAGGTGGTGGGTGGGTCAGACTCAGGAGAAGAGTTGTATGATGAGGATGATGATCGGGACCATCTGTATGTGCCTCAGAGTCCGACCCCGGAAAACATGTTGTATCGTGTGTTTAGGTACTAAAATCTGCGTTCCCTCCCAGTAGTGTTGGGCGAACAGTGTTTGCCACTGTTCGGGTTCTGCAGAACATCACCCTGTTCGGGGTGACTATATAGCAGACTATATAGCATTGTGTTTAATGCCACTCTGTGTACACGGCTCAGCCACACTATATAGCATTGTGTTTACTTCCACTCTGTGTCTGCTGGGAACAGTAGTACACCGCTCACCCGCCACTGTATAGCATTGTGCTCTGTGTCACTGCTGACAATAGTGGTACACCGCTCACCCACCACTGTATAGCATTTCTGTACTGCCACTGTACTGCTGCCAGTCAGCGTGTACTTTAAGGATAAGTGAAATGAGGAAGAAATCCGTTGAAAGAGGGAGGGGCAAGGGAAGAGGTGTTTCCCCTGACGGTTCACGTACAGGCCACAGGGGAGCACCCAAGAAAACCCACTCAATACTGCCCATGTTGTCCAGGACAACAACCCTCACAGATCCAAAAGAACAGGACCAGATAATTACTTGGATGACCTCTCAAGCGTCCAGCAGTGGGTTAAGCAGCACCAGCACATCACGCACGAGGTCCGAGTCCTCAGCCAGTTAAAGTCTGGGCTTTCTTTGAAGACTGCACTGAGGATGTTACCATGGCGATTTGCAAGGTGTGCAAGACCCGCCTGAGCAGGGGGAAAAGTATTAACAACCTCTCCACCACCAGCATGAGCCGCCACATTCTATCCAAACATCCCACTCTGTGGGCAAACGCGGCAGGACAGGGTACCACCAGCAACACTGCCTCCCTTGGGTTCACCAGACTCACCACCAGACCCGCCTCAGCAGCAGCAGTAGCCCAGCCATTGCGTGGTTCACAACATTCACAAACATCAGACGATGCTGACACTGTCACTTTCCGGACTAGTGCTCTTGAGGTCTCCCAGTGTTCATCAAACACAACAACCAACAGCCCTTCGGTGTGCAGCGCTACGGTTGAGTTGTCTGTCTCTGAGATGTTTGAGCACAAGAGGAAATTGCCAGCAAATGACCCCCGGGCCGTGGCAGTAACAGCCAGCCAGCATAGCCAAGCTTCTGGCCTGCGAAATGCTGCCATATCGAGTGGTGGAGACAAACAGCTTCAAGGGCATGATGTCAGTGGCCATCCCACGTTACGTTGTTCCCAGCCGCTACCACTTTGCGCGCTCTGCAGTGCCTGAGTTGCATGAGCACGTGGTCAGCTAAATAACCCGAAGCTTGAAGAATGCCGTTGCCTGCAAGGTTCACCTCACCACTGACACCTGGACGAGTGCGTTCGGCCAGGGTCGATACATCTCCCTTACCGCGCACTGGGTGAACCTTGTGGAGCCTGGCAGCGATTCCTCACCTGCTACGGCGCGGGTGTTGCCCACGCCGCAAACAGCTGGATAACAACAGCAGCACCTACCTCTCTGACTCCTTCTCCTCCAACGCATCTCAAAGCTGTACCTCATCCGGAAATGCTAACCCAGCACCAGCAGCAGTAGGATCGTGGAAGCAGTGCAGCACAGCTGTTGGCATGCGTCAGCAAGCGTTGCTGAAGCTGATCTGCCTTGGGGATAAGCAGCACACAGGGGAGGAAATTTGGAGGGGAATAAAGGAACAGACGGATTTGTGGCTGGCACCGCTGGACCTGAAACCGGGCATGAAGCTAGACACCTGGCACGAACTGGCAATGTACGCAATAGAGGTGCTGGCTTGCCCGGCAGCCAGCGTTATGTCGGAACGCTGTTTCAGTGCTGCCGGAGGCATCATCACAGATCGGCGTATCCGCCTCTCCACAGAAAATGCAGACCGTCTGACTCAAATTAAAATGAATCAATCCTGGATTGGAAACGACTACGCAACACTCCTGGACCCCAACCAAGTAACATGACCGATGAACATCTGGGATGGTTTAGCGTTTCCGGTCCCTGTTTATTGAACCTCTCATCTGTATTACATTTATGACTGCATGGCGGCAAAAAGCATTGCTGCTATATCCGCACGCTTTTTGTCCTCATGCAAGGCCTGGGTTGTTGTGTCTCACAAAGCGTGGCCTTCTCCTCCTGCGCCTCCTCCTGTTCCATCACGTGTGCTGCTGCTGCTGCTGCTGCTGGGTTAGCGTTGCCGCGTGGTCCCTGTTTATTGAACCTCTTATCTTTATTACATTTATGACTACATGGCGGTACAAAGCATGCTATCCGCACGCTTTTTGTCCTCATGCAAGGCCTGGGTTGTTGTGTCTCACAAAGCGTGGCCTTCTCCTCCTGCGCCTCCTCCTGTTCCATCACGTGTGCTGCTGCTGGGTTAGCGTTGCCGCGTGGTCCCTGTTTATTGAACCACTTATCTTTATTACATTTATGACTGCATGGTGGTACAAAGCATGCTATCCGCACGCTTCTTGTCCTCATGCAAGGCCTGGGTTGTTGTGTCTCAAAGCGTGGCCTTCTCCTCCTGCGCCACCCTCCTCCTGTTCCATCACGTGTGCTGCTGCTGGGTTAGCATTACCGGTCCCTTTTCCTGGAACCTCTTATATGTATTACATTTATGACTGCATGCCGACAAAAAGCATGTTACCTGTGCAAAGAAAACAGACATTTCCCGCATTTAAAAGACAGTTTTCCCTTTGAAACTTTAAAATCGATTTTCTCAAAAACTATAAGCTCTTTTTGCTAAATTTTTTTTTCCTCTTGTACCCACTCCCAAGGTGCACATACCCTGTAAATTTGGGGTATGTAGCATGTAAGGAGGCTTTACAAACCACAAAAGTTCGGGTCCCCATTGACTTCCATTATGTTCGGAGTTCGGGTCGAACACCCGAACATCGCGGCCATGTTCGGCCTGTTCGGCCCGAACCCGAACATCTAGATGTTCGCCCAACACTAAGTAAGCCCTGGAGCCCCACCCCCCCTTATATAAGGCGTGTGCCTGCTAGTGAGAGGAAAGGGACAGCTGCTGCAGACTTGTTCTAGGGACAGATTAGTTAGGTTCTTGGCTGCTTAGTTTGCTCCTGGCTGATTGTTATTGCTTTTATAGCACCCTAGCTCTTGTCAGAGCTCATCCTGTACTTTTTTTTTTTTTACTGTGTGTCAAACTGACACTTTTGTTGCATGCACAGCCTTGCTAATTGATAGTGTGTGTGCCACTGCCAGCAGCCCAGCACATTCAGTGACTGATTGCCTGTGTGTGTGACAGGGAGCTGCACATTGTACTACCTAGTACTGCATATACCCAGTACCTGTTGTGTTTACTTAACCCACCTCATCACTGCACATAACTACCTGTAGTGTTGCGTGAACCCAGCTCACTGCATCCTACTACTACCTGTTGTGTTTACTTAACCCACCTCATCACTGCACATAACTACCTGTTGTGTTGAGTGAACCCAGCTCACTGCATCCTACTACTACCTGTTGTGTTTACTTAACCCACCTCATCACTGCACATAACTACCCGTAGTGTTGAGTGAACCCAGCTCACTGCATATATCTACTACCTGTTGTGTTGAGTGAACCCAGGTCACTGCATCCTACTACTACCTGTTGTGTTTACTTAACCCACCTCATCACCGCACATAACTACCTGTAGTGTTGAGTGAACCCAGCTCACTGCATACACCTACTACCTGTTGTGTTGAGTGAACCCAGCTCACTGCATCCTACTACTACCTGTTGTGTTTACTTAACCCACCTCATCACCGCACATAACTACCTGTAGTGTTGAGTGAACCCAGCTCACTGCATATATCTACTACCTGTTGTGTTGAGTGAACCCAGCTCACTGCATATACCTACTACCTGTTGTGTTGAGTGAACCCAGCTCACTGCATATACCTACTACCTGTTGTGTTTACTTAACCCACCTCATCACTGCACATAACTACCTGTAGTGTTGAGTGAACTCAGCTCACTGCATATACTTACTACCTGTTGTGTTGAGTGAACCCAGCTCACTGCATATACCTACTACCTGTTGTGTTGAGTGAACCCAGCTCACTGCATATACTTACTACCTGTTGTGTTGAGTGAACCCAGCTCACTGCATCCTAGTACCTTTACTGTTCAGTGAACCCAGCTCACTGCATACCCCCGAGATGGACAAAATGGACAAACCAGGTAGAGGAAGAGGTAGAGGCAGACCCAGAGGAAGGCCACCAGGCACCGGCAGGTCTGTGTGAGGTGGTGTTGCTGTGATTTCATGCGGACCTGCCCCAAAATACAGTGCTCAGAAGAAGGCACGTGCCATCACTTCCCAAAATCGTGAGGAGGTGATTGAGTATTTAACACAGAATACCTCATCTCCCGCAGCCACCAGCGCTACAACAAGCACCACATCCGCTGCATTTGACACTTCGCAGGAGTTATTTGGTGGTGGTGAAATCACCGATTCACAGCCACTACTGCCACAACAACAACAAGAAGGCGCAGGTACACCACCTCATACGTCTGAGTTAGGTGGCGATAGTATGGACGTAACGTGTGTGGATGTGGATGATGGACCACCTGAAGTTGTTGCAGTTGAGGAGGTTTCTGAGGAAAGCGCAGCTGGCAAGGAGGATTATGATGGCGATTATACGGATACCACATATGTTCCCGGTAGAGGAGATGACCAGGGGGACAGTTCAGAGGAGGAGTCAGAGAGGAGTAGGAGGAGACGA
Source organism: Hyperolius riggenbachi (assembly GCF_040937935.1). Lineage (NCBI taxonomy): Eukaryota > Metazoa > Chordata > Amphibia > Anura > Hyperoliidae > Hyperolius > Hyperolius riggenbachi. Next base: position 3,285,418 of record NC_090654.1, on the reverse strand, counting down.
CTCCATGATAGAAGCAGAGGGAGCTCGTCCTTAGAAACAGCTGGGGGCAGTGTCCGGCGCCATGTATCGCCAGCTATGGCCAGCTAGCCAACATGCCCTTCAACATCAGCTGCTGATGCCACCGTAGCGCCATCAGCCCAGGGGGGCTCAGCGGTTTGGACATTTTTTAACGTGTGTGTCTCAGATCGGAGAAAAGCCATCTAGTGTCTCTGCCAGCAAAAATTGAGCCGTGGAAAGGCCAACTGTCACGTAGGGACAAGTGCTTTACGAAGGCACCTGGAGAGAAGGCCCAAACAGCTATGGCAAGAACACCTGAGGAAAAGCAGCACCCCTCAAAAGACACGCCGCGGAGAACAACCGTGGCAGCCGTCACAGGGGGCTTCTGCTGCTCCACGTTCCCATGGTATTGTTCGTGGCTGGGGGGAGGAAGAATGGATACACTTTTAAACAATTTAAAAATACAACCATCTAAACTTTCAAACAATTTAAAAATACAACCATCTAAACTTTCAAACAATTTAAAAATACAACCATCTAAACTTTCAAACTATTTAAAAATACAACCATCTATCATTTTCAAACAATGTAAAAAAAGGGCAAAAAAACTTGCCCTCCGTAAAACATTCTTGGCAAATGCTTTCGACTTGGTTTGTCTTCCGCTGGCTCATGGGTCCATCTGACCACAGATGCCTGGTCTGCAAAGCACGGTCAGGGCAGCTACAGCATGGGTCTCAGCAGACTCCCACTTCGGGCCGGAATCCAACCTTCATTCCCCGCGGTGACAATGGCAGACTTGCCCTCCATAACGGATTCCCGTTAAAGGATTTAAAGTTAATTCATTTCAAATACACAGCAGGGCCTCGAAAGTCCGCCTCCTGTATTGTTATTTTTGGTCACTACCTCGGGGCGGGCGTGCATGCCTGCCTGCTGCCCTCCTTGGATGTGTAGTGGTAGCCGTTTCTCAGGCTCCACACCGGATTCCATCCCTCATTCCCCGGCCATTACCCGGGGTCACAAATGGCAGACTTGCCCGCCTCCATATGATTCTCGTGAAAGGAATGTGGTGTCATCTTTGCCCGCCATAACTGGTTCTCGTTCAAGGATTTAAAGTACATTCATTTCAAATACACAGCAGGGTCTCGAAAGTCCACCTCCTGTATTGTTATTTTTGGTCACTACCTCGGGGCGGGCGGGCGTGCATGCCTGCCCGCTGCCCTCCTTGGATGTGTAGTGGTAGCCGTTTCTCAGGCTCCACACCGGATTCCATCCCTCATTCCCCGGCCATTACCCGGGGTCACAAATGGCAGACTTGCCCGCCTCCACAGGATTCTCATTGTAGCGGTACTGAACAAGTACACAGCAAGTAGAAAATGTAATTTAAAAACAAAACGTAAGCTTTTTAACAATGCCATGGAAAGTTGAGAAGGAAGTCACACATTACCTGACATCACTGAGTGAGGAAGAGCAGTGGCGGATCTAGAGGGGTGCAGGCATGGCTAGTGCCATGGGCGACAGTACACCATGGGCGCCATGCCTGCCCCAATGCTGCCAGCCACCTTTGCATCTTGTGTGTATTTTCCTCTATGCCTCAGTCCCCCGCGCCCCCCCTTCCTTTCCATGGGGCCATGCTGTTCTCCACCTCCGCATCTTGTACCTCCCTTCCTCCCATGCCCAATGCTTACGGTCTCCCGTGCCCGCCGCTCTCTGCCTGCCCCTGATGTCAAACTTTAGATTAGCGGCAAGAGGAGAGACGAGTACGCAAATAATCCACCCGTCGCGTCACATGCGGAAGTGACGTCATTAGTCACTTCCTGCGTTTGAAGCGCACCGGCGGGAAGTGTGTGCCCTGTCTGTCTCTCCTCTTGCCGCTAATCTAAAGTCTGACAGTAGGGACAGAGAGCCGGCGTGCGGGAGCGCGGGAGACCGGAAGCATCGAGTACCAACCAGGAGGCACAAGGCGCGGAGATGCGGACATCACGCCAGGAACAGAGAGCCGGGGGATGCGCGGCGGTGGTGAGCACTTCATCCCCCTTCCTTTTGCAAGTCTCAGTGATCCCTGGCAGCCCCAACTTTTTCTCATTCTGCCTGCCGGAAGCCATCAATAATGTAAGTAGATGGGTGCAGGCATAGCTTGTGTGGGGAGAGGGGTGGGCTGGCTGTGCAAGAAGAACAATCTAACCCTTGCCACATTCTGCTATAGGTCCCCACAAGGCCTCTATTGCATTCTGCTTTATGTCACTACAGGGCCTCTTTACTGCACTCTGCTTTATGTCACTACGGGGCCTCTTTACTGCACTCTGCTTTATGTCACTACAGGGCCTCTTTACTGCATTCTGCTATATGTCACCACAGGGCCCCTTTACTGCATTCTACTATATGTCACTTCAGTGCCTCTTTACTGCATTCTACTATATGTCACTTCAGTGCCTCTTTACTGCATTCTGCTTTATGTCACTACAGGGCCTCTTTACGGAATTCTGCTTTATGTCACTACTACAGGGCCTCTTTACTGCATCCTGCTATATGTCACTACATGGCCTCTTCACTGCATTCTGCTATATGTCACTACAGGACCTCATTACTGCATTCTGCTATATGTCACTACAGGACCTCATTACTGCATTCTGCTATATGTCACTACTGGGCCTCTTCACTGCATTCTGCTATATGTCACTACTGGGCCTCTTCACTGCATTCTGCTGTATGTCACTACTGGGCCTCTTCACTGCATTCTGCTATATGTCACTACATGACCTCTTTACTGCATTCTACTATATGTCACTACAGGGCCTCTTTACTGCATTCTGCTATATATCACTACAGGGCCTCTTTACTGCATTCTGCTATATGTCACTACAGGGCCTCTTTACTGCACTCTGCTTTATGTCACTACAGGGCCTCTTTACTGCATTCTGCTATATGTCACCACAGGGCCCCTTTACTGCATTCTGCTTTATGTCACTACAGGGCCTCTTTACTGCATTCTGCTATATGTCACTACAGGGCCTCTTTACTGCATTCTGCTATATGTCACTACAGGGCCTCTTTACTGCATTCTGCTTTATGTCACTACATGGCCTCTTTACTGCATTCTGCTATATGTCACTACTGGGCCTCTTCACTGCATTCTGCTATATGTCACTCACTACATGGCCTCTTTACTGCATTCTGCTATATGTCACTACAGGGCCTCTTTACTGCATTCTGCTATATGTCACTACAGGGCCTCTTTACTGCATTCTGCTATATGTCACTACAGGGCCTCTTTACTGCATTCTGCTATATGTCACTACAGGACCTCATTACTGCATTCTGCTATATGTCACTACAGGGCCTCTTTACTTCATTCTGCTATATGTCACTACAGGACCTCATTACTACATTCTGCTATATGTCACTACTGGGCCTCTTCACTGCATTCTGCTATATGTCACTACTGGGCCTCTTCGCTGCATTCTGCTATATGTCACTACAGGGCCTCTTCACTGCATTCTGCTATATGTCACTACAGGGCCTCTTCACTGCATTCTGCTATATGTCACTACAGGACCTCTTTACTGCATTCTGCTATATGTCACTACTGGGCCTCTTCACTGCATTCTGCTATATGTCACTACAGGGCCTCTTCACTGCATTCTTCTATATGTCACTGTAAGGCCTCTTCTCAGCATTCTGCTATATGTCACTACAGAGTCTAATTACTGCATTCTGCTTTATGTCACTACAGGGCCTCTTTACTGCATTCTGCTATATGTTACTACAGGGCCTATTTACTGGATTATGCTATATGTTACTACAGGGCCTCTTTACTGCATTGTGCTATATATTACTACAGGGCCTATTTACTGGATTATGCTATATGTTACTACAGGGCCTCTTTACTGCATTGTGCTATATATTACTACAGGGCCTATTTACTGGATTATGCTATATGTTACTACAGGGCCTCTTTACTGCATTGTGCTATATATTACTACAGGGCCTATTTACTGCATTCTGCTATATATCACTACAGGGCCTCTTGCTAGCCTTGTAATTTGGGGGGGGGGGATCGGGCTGGCTGTGCAAGAGGAGCTTACAATCTAACCCCTGCCGTACTTTGCTAGGCTACCTAATTATTTGATTTTGATGCCCCTGAATGTGATGCTTATTGTGAGGCACCTGGCTACTGAATTACATATTGGCTACATATTGTATCTGGAGGTGTGTAACTACTTAATAAAAACTACTAATTACATTTTTAGTTGGGGCAGTGACTACTTGATAAATTATCTGGAGGCATGTGACTACTTGGTGGGTGGGGGGCGCGCAATCTCAGTGTTTGCCATGGGCGCTATATTGCCTAGATACGCCTCTGAGGAAGAGCAATCACGCCATGTTGCGCAGTAGTCCAGCATGGCCGTCACTACACAAACAGCTGTTTGCGGTGCGTTACACGGTGAGTTTGGTGTGTCAGTGTGAAGCAGTACCTTAATTACACTACCTGATTGATGTATACACATGCAAGATGTTTGAAAGCACGTTAGGCCTGTCATTTAGCATTCAATGTGATTTCTGCCCTTAAAACGCTGCTTTGCGTCAAATCCAGATTTTTCCCCGGGACTTTTGGCGTGTATCCCACTTCGCCATGCCCCCCTCCAGGTGTTAGACCCCTTGAAACATCTTTTCCATCACTTTTGTGGCCAGCATAATTTTTTCTATTTTTCAAAGTTCGCCTCCTCATTGAAGTCTATTGCGGTTCGCGAACTTTTCCGCGAACCGAACCTTCCGCGGAAGTTCGCGAACCCGGGTCGCGAACCGAAAATCGGAGGTTCGCGACATCTCTAGCCGTGACCTCCCATTGGCTGCTGTGCTTAGTTGTGGCCCGTGGCTCCTGATTGGCCGTGACCTCCCATTGGCTGCTGTGCTTAGTTGTGGCCCGTGGCTCCTGATTGGCCGTGACCTCCCATTGGCTGCTGTGCTTAGTTGTGGCCCGTGGCTCCTGATTGGCCGTGACCTCTCATTGGCTGCTGTGCTTAGTTGTGGCCCGTGGCTCCTGATTGGCCGTGACCTCTCATTGGCTGCTGTGCTTAGTTGTGGCCCGTGGCTCCTGATTGGCCGTGACCTCCCATTGGCTGCTGAACGCTGATTGTTTTTGCTGATTTTTCCTGGATGGTTTTCAGATCGTATAAATAAGACACAGAATCCAAACAGAGACAACGAAACGTGTTTAGGAAGAATCAATCCACTTTTCATCCTAATTTTTCTCCCAGGAGATACAATTTTTCTTATTTATTTTGAGCACTTTGCAATTGAAAAAGTTCCAAAAAGTAGGTGAAAAAGTCCTGTCAGAATAGTTTTCTTGCTCGCTGGTGGTTCTTGGAGGGGCAGATGGGACACCGAGACATGTTCTCTGCCTCATGACAGGCCTCTGTGTCCCCACACCCAACCTGCTATAACCCCCCGAGATTAGTGACAATATCTGTCGCTATCTCGTGGGTAAACATTGAGGATTCCCTGTCCAAAACGCCCGCCAGTGTCATTCCTGCAGGGTTTGCTGAGCTGCCATTGGGCAGCACTCTCCCTTGGCCGCTCCCCCGCCTCTCTGCACGCTTTGCAGCGTCATGACCTATAGGTCACAAAAGTGAAAGTGGGCCATTGCGGCCCACAGGAGCAACGGTTTTGAGTCTTGATCTGCTCAGCCCTGCGGATCAGGTAGCCTACTTATTTTTTAATTTTATGAGCCCACCTCGAGCTCTCTGTAAAGGGAATATCTGAGCTGCATAAAAAAATGACATTTACTTACCTGGGAGTGGGGCTTCCTCCAGCCCCTGGCAGCCGATTTGTCCCTCGCTGCAGCTCCGCCCTCAGCCACAGGCTCCTGGTCCCCTCCGCTGCAGAGGCTGACCTCGCCAGGTAGTCCTCTACTGCGCCTGCGTGAGCCCCGCTGCCAATCACTCGCACGTGGCATGGAGTGTACTGCGCAGGCCAGGAATTAGGCATTACACAGGGTAATGTTTATTTCGATTTTACTCCCGCTTATTTTAGAAGCCAATGTCTGGCTGTGTGTCCTTGTCATTTTTTTAATTTTGGTTTTGTACATTTTTTTGTATTTATTTTTTCTGCATTTGTTCCACTTTTTGGAGTATTAAATCCTTATTCAATAAGTTGGTCTTCTGTGTACTAAGCAGAAAATCTATATATCCTAGAGAGAGACTGCAGTGTACAGTGTTACAGATCAGTGCTACATTGTACGGATTGCTCGGATTGTACATTGCTACTGTGTGAGATTGCATTGTGTGTGTGGGGGGAGTTCCCGTACTTTTGCCCTAAAGCTGAACCTACATAAATGACACCAACTGGTCCAGCTCCACAGCAATGCATGAAATTGTCATACGTGCCATAGACAGGGACAGCTCTCCTTCGGTACAGGAATCTGTGTGTGTATGGTGTCTAGCTGTATCGTAGCAGACGACTGCTAGTGGTGGCCGAGTCTTGCAGAGTGCGGTTGAGAGTGACAACCTTGTTCTGCAGGCATGCCATGGGGGCGGTTCCAGACATATTTTACATCCTGCAATGAAAGACATAAAACCAGAGAAACATAAATGATTGGCGCTGTAGTAATTAGAGCCCTTTTCCACTGTACTGCGCAGGCCTACTGCGTCTGCGCAGTACAGCCCGGCGGACGTCCGATGACATCAGCGCGCCTGCGTGGGACGCAGAAGTGCCGGGCCTTGGAGCGCAGAAGAGCCCGACCTGGCAGCCGGCCTGGCCAGGTCGGGTCGGCCACTGGAGACCACCGGGAGCCTGCGGAGCGGCGGCGAGGGCACCTCCTGCCTGCCACGGGCTGGAGGAAGCCCCAAGTAAGTGGCTATTGATTTTTATTTTTTTACCCACCCTCCCTGAACCTTCCCTTTAAATCTACTTTTTAAGTTTTAACGGTTTTATTGTTTTTGCTCAATGACACATTCATTGAAGTATGCCAGAGATAAAATCTATAAACTATTAACCCTTTGTAGCTCTTTCCTAGCAGAGGAAAGTGTTTTATAGTTGGAATTTCTTATCAGTGAGGGTCACACTGTAGTCACTTCCTGTCTGAGTCAGGACTGAGTCAGCCACTTACATACCTGATATTTAACTCTTTCAGGCAGAGAAAGAAAAAATAAACACAGCCTAGTTATGTGTGTGCTAGGCAGAGTACATACACATGTCTATCTCATCATGTCACATGTCACCTCGGGTATCCTTTAACAACAGTATTACCTAAACTGCAGTCCGGTAAAGCCACCACAAGATGTCACTGTTGGTAGTGAGTTTTGATGATCTCTATGGTATTGTTATTTCCTGTATTCACTCTGTAGTCTCTCTCTTCTAAGCAAGCTGTGCTTCCTGGTGGTGGGGTATGATATATCTCTGCTCGTTTTTCTTCAGTAAAGAGTTGTTTATACTGGGTGCCTGTCCACGTGTACAGAACACTCTGCTCCATCACTGCTGCCCGTGGAAAATCCGCCTCTCTAGTGATTCTGGAGGCTGATTTGTTACAAAGCACTCTTGTGAGGAGGTATAGGAATGTTTAAGGGAGAACTCTATCTGCATTCAGTGTCCCCCAACTTATGTCACTTCTTCTAATTCATTTAATCTACCTTGAGCCCCTGTTCACACGGTAATCAATTGCATTGCAGAATAATTCTGCATGTCAGCTCACTGCCCATACAATCCTATGGGCCTGTTCACACTACTGCACTGTAACTGATCGCGTTATTCTAACTGGCTGCATGCAGGCTTTGTGTTACAGTCTATGGCCAGTCTCCATTGCAGTTCACGGTCATTATAACGTGTGTTATTCAACTGACCACTGTGAACCCGGCCTTAGGCTAGGCTCCCAGTGCTGATGCGCGTCGCTTCACAACGCAGATAAAACGCAATGCAAAGTAGTAGGTAATGTGGTTGCGATGGCATGCAATGTAACGGAGGCATAAGAATAAAAATTGCATCATAGACATGCAACGTTTGTGTCGCACATTTAGGAGTATAGAGCTCCGTCTTTTCTGAAAACAGATTGTGCATTATAGATAGCGAGTGTTGGGAGATGGGTCAGTAAGTGGTACCTGCTGAATGTGGGGGCTCCACAATATACAGAGTGTACACCTGATGTCTTCAGAGCAGCTCAGTAAGGTTCTGTCCACATATTTACTTCCCCCATTTCAGGACCTCACAGACTCCTTCGTCAGGAAACACAACACAATAATACTGCTGGGAAAAATAAATAAATCCATGTGCAGCCCCCTCTTCCATGTGTATTATCCATACACAGCAGCCCCTCCCATTCCATGTGCAGCCCCCTCTTCCATGTGTAACATCCATGTACAGCAGCCCCCTCCCTTTCCATGTGCTACCCCCTCTTCCATGTGTAACATCCATGTACAGCAGCCCCTCCCTTTCCATGTGCAGCCCCCACCTCCATGTGTATCATCCATGTACAGCAGCCCCTCCCATTGCATGTGCAGCCCCCTCTTCCATGTGTAACATCCATGTACAGCAGCCCCGCCCCATCCCATGTGCTACCCCCTCTTCCATGTGTATCATCCATGTACAGCAGCCCCTCCCATTCCATGTGTAGCCCCCTCTTCCATGTGTGTCATCCATGTGCTGCAGCCCCTCCCATTCCATGTGCAGCCCCCTCTTCCATGTGTATCAGCCATGTACAGCAGCCCCTCCTATTCCATGTGCAGCCCCCTCTTCCATGTGTAACATCCATGTACAGCAGCCCCCCTCCCATTCCATGTGTAGCCCCCTCTTCCATGTGTATCAGCCATGTACAGCAGCCCCTCCCATTCCATGTGCAGCCCCCTCTTCCATGTGTATCATCCATGTGCTGCAGCCCCTCCCATTCCATGTGCAGCCCCCTCTTCCATGTGTATCAGCCATGTACAGCAGCCCCTCCTATTCCATGTGCAGCCCCCCTCTTCCATGTGTAACATCCATGTACAGCAGCCCCCCTCCCATTCCATGTGCAGCCCCCTCTTCCATGTGTATCATCCATGTGCTGCAGCCCCTCCCATTCCATGTGCAGCCCCCTCTTCCATGTGTATCAGCCATGTACAGCAGCCCCTCCTATTCCATGTGCAGCCCCCTCTTCCATGTGTGTCATCCATGTGCTGCAGCCCCTCCCATTCCATGTGTAGACCCCTCTTCCATGTGTATCAGCCATGTACAGCAGCCCCTCCCATTCCATGTGCAGCCCCCTCTTCCATGTGTATCAGCCATGTACAGCAGCCCCTCCTATTCCATGTGCAGCCCCCTCTTCCATGTGTATCATCCATGTACAGCAGCCCCCTCCCATTCCATGTGCTACCCCCTCTTCCATGTGTAACATCCATGTACAGCAGCCCCTCCCATTCCATATACAGCCTCCTCTTCCATGTGTAACACCCATGTACAGCAGCCCCCTCCCATTCCATGTGCTACCCCCTCTTCCATGTGTAACATCCATGTACAGCAGCCCCTCCCATTCCATATACAGCCTCCTCTTCCATGTGTAACACCCATGTACAGCAGCCTCTCCCATTCCATTCACCACACAATCGCTCTCATAACAAATTTTAATATTAAAAGTTTATTGTACATGTGCTTTATAAACCAGCTGCATAAAATAGACCAGTTATATGAAAGCGTTGTGTCTTTTAAGGCTGTATCACAGTACTGATGCTGATGTTACTGTTTCCCTCATAAAAATAGTGCAAATTGTAAAAATACTTCATTAGAAAAAGGTGAGTTTGGAATAGTTGCTGGCAGATCTCTGTGAGTTTAGAATAGTTGCCAGCAGATCTCTGTGAGTTTGGAATAGTTGCTGGCAGATCTCTGTGAGTTTGGAATAGTTGCTGGCAGATCTCTGTGAGTTTGGAATAGTTGCCGGCAGATCTCTGTGAGTTTGGAATAGTTGCCGGCAGATCTCTGTGAGTTTGGAATAGTTGCTGGCAGATCTCTGGCAGGTGTGGGCGGAAATTCAGTCCTTGTAGATCTCCCAGAGAGGAAGGAGAGTCAGGTGCCCATAGATCTAGCGATGTCTGTCAAATCGACCAAGAGACAGTTCCAATCTGTTCGGACAGATATCTGTTGGCTGGCCATACACGGCAGGCCGATTCCCAATCAATTCCATGCTGAAATCTCTCGGGAATCAGCTTAGCGACGCCGTCAATTACGCCAGTCTGCCCTCCCCCCAAATGTTAATGTCTCCGCCCCTCATGCCCATGCATTGTAACTCTCACCTGTCTGGCGGCACCGCCACCGCCACCGAACTCCAGTCTCCTCCGCTGTCTCCTCCAAGCTCCGATGTCACACACAGCTCCACTACGTGGTGGCGCATATGTCATGTGACGCGTGTGACGTCACACAGAGCTCCACTACGTGGTGGCGCATATGTCATGTGACGCGTGTGACATTACACAGTGCTCCACTACGTGGTGGCGCATATGTCATGTGACGCGTGTGACATCACACAGTGCTCCACTACGTGGTGGCACATATGTCATGTGACGCGTGTGACGTCACACAGTGCTCCACTACGTGGTGGCGCATATGTCATGTGACACGTGTGACATCACACACAGCTCCACTACGTGGTGGCGCATATGTCATGTGACGCGTGTGACGTCACACAGAGCTCCACTACGTGGTGGCGCATATGTCATATGACGCGTGTGACGTCACACAGTGCTCCACTACGTGGTGCCGCATATGTCATGTGACGCGTGTGACATCACACAGTGCTCCACTACGTGGTGGCGCATATGTCATGTGACGCGTGTGACATCACACAGAGCTCCACAACATGGTGGCGCATATGTCATGTGACACCTGTGACGTCACACAGAGCTTCACTACGTGGTGGCGCATATGTAAAATGACGCGTGTTAACGTCACATAGAGCTCCACTACGTGGTGGCGCATATGTCATGTGACACCTGTGACATTACACAGAGCTCCACTACGTGGTGGCGCATGTGACACCTGTGACATTACACAGAGCTACACTACATGGTGGCGCATATGTCATGTGACGCCTGTGACATTACACAGAGCTCCACTACGTGGTGGCGCATATGTCATGTGACACCTGTGACATTACACAGAGCTACACTACATGGTGGCGCATATGTCATGTGACGCCTGTGACATTACACAGAGCTCCACTACGTGGTGGCGCATATGTCATGTGACGTGTGTAACGTCACACAGAGCTCCACTACATGGTAGCGCATATGTCATGTGACGCGTGTGATGTCACACAGAGCTTCACTACGTGGTGGCGCATATGTCAAATGACTCGTGTAACGTGACATAGAGCTCCACTACGTGGTGGCGCATATGTCATGTGACGCGTGTGATGTCAGACATACCTGGCGGTGCTTGGAGGAGACAGCAGAGGAGAACGGGAGTTACTGCAGCTGGAGAGCTAAGATTTACAATCCACCAGCACTGGGGGGAGGTCTACTTACATTTGGAGGGGCAGTGGCTGGAGGTCCGTCCCATTCGTCAGCCATTGCAATATTGAACATCCTTACCGCCATGCACCGGTTTGACTACGGCAAACCAAGATTTTCCAGGTTGCCCGAAATCAGTCAAATCATTGATCAGACATTTTTGTTGCAGCACTGATTTTCACCGGATTTTATACATGATCAAATCAGATGGTTGATCAGGCCACAAAATCGCTAGATGTATGGCTTCCTTTATACAAGTCCTTGTAGACCACCCATAGATGAAGGACAAATGTCAACTCCTAGTAGACCTCTTGAAGGAGTGGGCGGAAAGTCCTTGTAGACCCCACACACACATAGGAGATTCACACAAGTCATGTAGACCCCCTACAGACATACAGTAGGAGCTTCGTACAAGTCCTTGCAGACCTCTTGTAGGTTTGGTTGATTGCATAGATGAACGTGTAGCTCTCTTCACATTACTGATAATAACCACACAGGATCTTGTGGCGATGGACCAGGTGTGAGTGAAGGATCTATAGATCTTGTAGATCCACTTGACATGAGAACAATGATTCTAGGTGAGTTCTTGTACAGTTCTCGCTGATCCTTCAGTACAAATCCTTGTAGATCTCTTGCAGGAGTGGGTGAAGGCTCATTTCCGCCTCGGTTTTCCTGATAACCTGCAGTAACTGGACATGTTCTGTAACCACTTGCCTAAGGTCCGTCATCTTTTGGAGAAGTTTGGCAAATAGCTGGGAGGAGTCTGGGTGGTTGAGCTTCAGCTGAAGCTCCAGGGCCTGAAGCATGGTGTCCTGAATATCTTCTATGGGCTTGACGTTCACCAGTCCAGGACGGTCTGAAACACACGGGGAAGAGAACATGAGTGACTGCATGGTAATATATCATTTATCATATTATGGTCACTGTGGAGTAATGTGAGGTGTTCATTGCAGGATGCCAATATGATGTTCTTTTTGGTAAATATTAGTGATGAGCGTTCTCTAGTCTCTACTAAATACAATTGTGCAAAATTTTGCGTAAATTTTCTTAATTACGGCCACACCTAATTACGATTTGGACATTCAACTGATTTTGTTAAATCCATTCGAAATTTTGTGTCATTTTAGTGTAATTTTGTGCCAACTAACTGTTTATAGCAAAGTCCCCCATATCATCATCAGAATTACTACGTATGTTAAGAAGTAGGAACAAGACAAAACATTTTTGTTTTCAAAAAAACATAGTTTTTGAGAAAATCAATAAAAAAAAATGCAAAGGAGAAATGGTCTGTAAACTCAGAAAAATTACAGTTTAGAAAACATTTTTCCTTTGCATTTTTAAAATTGATTTTTCTCAAAAGAAATCTAAAAAAAAAAGTGAAAATAAACTCATGAGATGATTAATTGTGTGCGTTAAACTAAAGGTAGATATATCATAGAACTGAGTCTCACATTTTTAAGTTCAGTTTAAGGGCTTCATTTTATCTGCCTTGCTGAACTGAAGTAACAAGTCTTTGACCTTTCCAGCACTAAAACCTTATCGCAAGCCTTCTCTCACTCAGATAAAGCTGTTTGGCTTCTGTTTACTTTTCAAGAAACAGACTGAATTCCACAAGCTCATTTGCACCAATAACTACTGTCGTTTTTTAACTCTTGCTGTACAGGAATACAGAAAGGGACTTCAGAGAACTACTTATTAGGGCCAGTACTACATGTAGCCCTGTTTATCTCATCAGGTCACAGGTCACTGCAGGTGTGCTTTAAGCTAGAGGCTAGGAGCACACATAGCAGAAACACTAGCGTTTGAATGCAGCAATGTTAGTCTATGGGACGCAGCAAACAAATGCAGACACCTGCGGTTTACAGTATGCGTTTGTAAAACGCTGGTTTTGTGGCATATTTTGCACGAACGCAGGTAAAACGCACATAATGAAAGTCAATGGAAACGCGATGGTGTGCGTTTTTCATGCGTTTTCCATGTGTCTTCCTAGTGATTTGCCTAAAATGCAAAAGAAAAATGCATGAAAAACGCCTATGCGTTTTTATATGCGAAACGCGAACGCATTAAAACGAACGCAAAGTGCTTGAAAAATGCATCTGCGGTATAAAAAAACGCTAATACAAACGCACCAAAATGGAGCAAAAACACACAAAAAACGCACACAAAATGAACATAAAACGTGACATAAAACGCAGCTTTTCACGTGATGTTGTGTTTGCGGCCGGCCTTATACAGATGATAGAATTCTGTCGTTAGTCTTGGATGAAAATCCAGCAAAAGTCCATGAGAAAATGTTGATGATGTTGTCGGGGGTCCGCCAGGTTAGATCACTAATGAGTGGGGGTATTGTTAAGCTATTGTAGCCCCCAGAGCAGACGCCGAGCAGCATATCTGTACCCCGATCATCACTTTCGCTTTCACCCGAAATGATCAATAGTGATCATTTGGGGCGACGTATGTAGCCTCTGTATGGAGCTCCAGTTACAGCCGCACACAAATCAGAACTGCTGGTTACCGTTTTCTGCCACTTTGAAATTATTATTGAATCCCATTTAATCTACTATCCATTCATGGAAATTCTTTTTTCCCAGGGTAAATAATGAGAACCTGTCATAAGCTCTGGAAGCAGATGAAAGCATGTGATGAGCAACATACGGTATGCAGCCTAAGATGACTGTCAGGGAAAACTGCATGTCAGAACGATCAGCAAATCTTACTAAAACTACAGGCCGACAGGCCAGGAGGAACGCGATAGCGCCCTCTATAGCATATAGCAGCATAGAGGGCACTATTACGGCCAGGAACGCAAAGAATCACTCGCATTCCTGGCCTGTCGGCTCCTGTCGCCGAAACTGGAAGTGGCTGCCGGCGTGGGTCAGGAGCATCGGAGCGAGTCTACGTGGGCATCGGACAGCTGCAGGGGGCTGGTAGAAGCCCCAGGCGAGTAAAACTCATTTTTTTCAGTTGGTTTAAAGAGAACCCGAGGTGGGATTTTATTATGCTAGTGGGGCACAGAGGCTGGTTGTGCACACTAAGACCAGCCTCTGTTGCCCCATGGTGTGCCTCCATGTCCCCCCTGCGCGCCGCTATAGCCCCCGCAGTGCTGCGACACGCAGCGTGTCGCCAGCACAATGTTTACCTAAGCGCTGTCTGTCAGCGCCGCTTCCCCGCCTCCTCCGCATTGGCGCTACCCGCCCGTGTCTCTTCCCTCCCGCTGATAGGAGGGAAGTGATGCTGGCGGGTAGCGCCGATGCGGAGGAGGCGGGGGAGCGGCGCTGACTGACAGCGCATAGGTAAACATTGTGCTGGCGACACGCTGCGTGTCGCAGCACTGCGGGGGCTATAGCGGCGCGCAGGGGGGACATGGAGGCACACCATGGGGCAACAGAGGCTGGTCTTAGTGTGCACAACCAGCCTCTGTGCCCCACTAGCATAATAAAATCCCACCTCGGGTTCTCTTTAAGTGACCCTTTAAGTGTCAGCATTACTTCCGATTCACATCCTTAGGTATGTGAATCAGAAATAATGACTGAAGACATCTTGTGGCCAAATAGTAAAACTACATCAAAAAACATTTTAGTCAATAAAAATACCAACACTTACATTTAAAATTAACTATTTCCCTCCCACACTCCCCCATAGTACCCAAACATTATATATATATATATATATACACACACATAAATAAAACCCCAAAAACATAAATAGTTGCCTTAGGGACTGAACTTTTTTAATAGGTATGTGAAGAGGGTATATAACTGTGATTTTTTAATTTGCGGGCTTATAATTAGTGATGGACGCAAAACTGAAAAATTGCACCTTTGTTTCCAAATAAAATATTGGCGCCATACATTGTACTAAGGAAATTTTTTAAACATTGCAATAACCGGGACAAATGGGCAAATAAAATGTGTGCATTTTATCCACAGTAGAACATTTTATTTTAACACTAATGGTCGAAAACGGAGAAATAATGATTTTTTTCCATTTTTTTCTTATTATTCCAATCAAAATGTGTTTAGAATAAAATACTTCTCAGCATAATGTACCTCCCAAAGAAAGCCTAATTGGTGGCGAAAAAAACAAGATATAAATCAAGTCGTTGTGATTAGTTGTGATTAAGTTATTGGCGAAAGAATGGGAGGAGCACTGACAGGTGAAAGTTGCTCTGGTCCTAAAGGGGTAAAAACCCTCGGTGGTCAAGTGATTAAAAATTTTTTTTGACAGAGACAAAAGCGTAAAGCTGGCCACACTCTGAGGGCCACTCACACTGGCAATCACAAAACACGAGCGCTCAGTGCTAGCGATTTAAGCGGGTGATTTTATCGCGTTTAACACGGTGAAATCACTGTACACTCTCGCCATTCTTGAGCGATCACGATTAGCGTTTTTTAAGCACTGTATCTCGATTGAGCTAGAACTGCGGTAAAATTGCAGCATGCGCAGTGTTTTGCTCTTGCCACTAGTCGCGAATCACCCACGATCGGCAATCGCAGCAGTGAGATCACTGCCATTAAGTTAGTATTGCGTTAGCTCTTTAAAAAGTGGTATCACTTTGGCGATTAGCAGGAATCATCCGCTATTTGCCCAAGTGTGAAATGGGCCCTTATAGATTTCCACCCAATCTTCCAAAACAATCTATTCCTATACCTACCACACACAGCACAACAATTTTGAATAGATTCCAGCAGTAAAATCTATTGAAAATCGATCGAACTGCAGCATTGCACTGTTTGATTCAGTGAAACGCTATGGCCTATCGATCGTCTGCCGCTCCTGCCCTGCCCCCAATCCCCCTACATTTTTCACCCTGTCCGATCAATACTTTGTGAGTTCCAGAGACCACCAAATGCAGTGACATCATCACTCTGAGACGTCTGGAAATGACATAATCACCGCGAGATGTCTGGGAATGACATCATCACCCCGAGACTTCTGGGAATGGCGGAATGACGTAATGGCAGCTTCTATCCGAGGCTCGCACAATAACGCGATAGTCTCTCACATTTATG
This sequence comes from Hyperolius riggenbachi, assembly GCF_040937935.1. NCBI lineage: Eukaryota > Metazoa > Chordata > Amphibia > Anura > Hyperoliidae > Hyperolius > Hyperolius riggenbachi. The sequence goes on along the minus strand of NC_090654.1, from coordinate 3,268,944 downwards.
GGCAGGTGGTAAAGTCAGACATGTTTATATTGCAGGGCTGGGCACTGATGGTGTGACACGTGTCATCTCCTGCCACAAACATTCTGGTGCGATCCTGCTGCCGCCATTTATTTACACCTGCGAATAAATCAACACAATAAACGTGTCCTCAGATGACATAGCTGGAACTGGCCTCCTCTCACAGTTACTCGTTAACTAGTCTGCCTTCCCGTCCAACATGAGGGCACATCTTATGAAATCTGCTCATAACTTCATCTGGCTGAGCTCTACAAATACACCTCAACCTCCAGAGAAAACTGCCAAGAGAGGAAAGACTCCAGGAGGACGAGACAGACGCCATCTTTATACTTTATGTGAGGGGGACATGGACGAGCACTGTAATAACAGCGCAGGAGATTTGGCCGCAGCCGATAACACCCTAGACTGTAATAGGAATCACGGCTATAGTAATGGAGTGAGTAACGTCGGCGCCGTCAGAAGATGGAGCTGAAGTTACGTGTAAAACACTGTAATTCGACCGCCAGCAACAGCTGGAAACCTAATTACATAATTCCCCAATTACATAATTAACGCGGCCAGGACTTGTGCAGCAGCAGGGGGAGCCGTATATCGGCTGTATCCTGCGCCCAAGTCTCCCAGCAGCCAATTCATATTTATGCGATATGGAGGCTGACATATTTATTTCCACATTGCCTGGCTGTCCTGCTGATCCTGTGCCTGTAATACGTTTAGCCACAGCCCCTGAACATGCAAGCAGCAGATCAGGTGCTCTGACTGAAGTGTGACTGGATTAGCTGCATACTTGTTTCAGGTGTGTGATTCAGACACTACTGCAGCCAAAGAGATCAGCACGGCAGCCAGGCAACTGGTATTGTTTACCAGGGAATAAATATGGCAGCCTTCATAATCCTCTTACCTCAGGTTCTCTTTAAAGGACACCCGAGGTGACATGTGACATGATGAGATAGACATGTGTATGTACAGTGCCTAGCACACAAATAACTATGCTGGGTTCCTTTTTTTCCTTCTCTGCCTGAAAGAGTTAAATATCAGGTATGTAAGTGGCTGACTCAGTCCTGACTCAGACAGGAAGTGACTGCAGTGTGACCCTCACTGATAAGAAATTCCAACTATAAAGCACTTTCCTAGCAGAAAATGGCTTCTGAGAGCAGGAAGGAGATAAAAAGGGGAATTTCTTATCAGTGAGGGTCACACTGTAGTAGGAGCATGATGTGGAAATTGCTCTGGTACAGACGGGGAAAAAACCTGTGGTAGGGAAGTGGTTAAAATATATTTTCCCCTTAATAAGGTGTGACAGGTCTGATCTATCCGAGGTCTTCATGTGATAGAGGAGTCCTCGGGCCACCAGGAGATCCTCAGACCCCCCAGACGGACTTGCCTTATTTATGTAACATTTCCTGACTGGCACTGCAGTCTTCCAGAGATGATGGAAATGTGGTAATGTGGCGCGGTAATCCCGTTGGTCCTGGTTACAGGCCGGGCTGCGGACATGTGACTCTGTACAATGCAGCCCTTCATACACACGCGTTATCCATGTCTCGCCTTTCGCTTCGGTCAATAAAAGCGCCTCTAAGTTTATAACCTCCTCCCTCATTGGAGAGCCAGGTGGGGTTTCCCTCAAATCTACCAGCTGGTGGGATGTTATACAGAGCTGTACTCTGACATCAATCAGTATGAATAATGTCTAGTTCCGGATATCACCAGGAAATATCAGAGTCTTTGTTACCCGTCCATCAGTAGCAATGAAAGAGTCGCAGTACTGGATACAGCCACTAGATGGTACATAGTTCTTCTATTTCCTATACTGGTTTGGGAATATTCCTGATTGGCTATACTGGGACACGCCCCCTGTAATGTGTGTATATAATGCCCAGAGAATCCCTTCAGATAAACATAATATAGCCTCTCTCGGTGATCTTAGCAACGTGACTGTTGCACATAAGAACCCCTTGGAGAAACATTTCGAGCTCATGTGTTATGGAAATAGAAGATTAATGTCCAGCTGTTCCTGGTGAGTGTTATATGAACAAACACCAGATATTGCGCTTTATCGGGGTACCCTTCCCCCACGCCATCATCATTTATTCTGCAATACCCCCTCATGCCATCATCATTTATTCTGCAGTCCCCCCCCCCCCCCCTCATGCCATCATCATTAATTCTGCAGAACATCTGCTCAGAGCTCTAGTCTGCTGTCTGTGTAGAGATTTATGATTAATGGCCACCATACCACCCAACTTTTTGAGATAAGAAAGAGGGACACTTAAGCCACTCCCCTGCCACACCTCTAACCACGCCCCAAGCACACCCCTAATCACGCATACCATAAAGATTTAATTAGACAAATCTGTTGTTCTATAATTCAAACCACACTGGTCCTTTCAATCCTGGTTCATTTTCCTTCATATTAAAATTTGAAAACAAGAAATCTATCAATTTAAAGGATGGGAATAAAGTTTAGAGTCAACAATTAATCACATTTTCCCCCTTAACCTCTTTTCCCAGTCAAGCCACTCCCTTGTGCAGCAGCAGCCACCCAAGGCCCGGACCCTAGTGGCCTCTCCAGAAGTCTGGCCCCGGGTATTGCAGGTTCCGCTAATTGCCCAAAACGCGCTGATTTGTCAGTGTAAATAATGCTGCAGCTAAATGCTCTCTGCGCACAGCGATTGCACAGAACCTTTGCTTTTATTTATTTCAACCGTTTATAATCTGACAGCCCCAAACATTGGAAAAATTCCACGTCTCGTAATGGAGAGATCTGGTAATCATTAGCTTTGTTTATCCTTTAAAATCAATAATGACCCAATTTGGCAAGAGATCAATCCCTTGCCACTGGACATCAGTAAGGTAGCAGATATCGAGTACCGCCTTGTCCCGCGCAATCTCGGGAAGATCTATGCTTGATGAGATTAAGTACTATGCGGCCATCGATGCCCACTTCTCTCCCACCGACAAAACCTCACTACTGCCTCTAATCACCCGCCTGTTAGCTGTTATGGTGAGGGTGATAGGCCAGCGGCCATATCGCTAGATTCTCCTCAGAGGAGGTCTTTATCAGCCTCCTCGGGTGAGCCTCACCCAGTGTGTGTGTGCAAGGGACTTTACAGCAGATTGAGGTGGACCTGACTAGAGATGACCAGAAGCTCTGCTGTGCTTTCTATAAGCTGATTCTGCCCTCATATTCCATCCCCAGCTGCTGCAGCTGCCTATTCCCAGGTGTATGAGAGCTTCAGGCTCAGATCGGCCATCAGTAAGTGAGCAGTCAGCACAATTAATCTTTCCTGCAGGGCAGAATCTGAGGCTGCAGTTATTCAGAAACCTACGATTTCCTCCAGTTGTCAGTCCAGCTGACTCTGGCAAGATGTGGTAGTTAGTATAACGTCTACAATCAGACAACCACAGAACCCCAGAGGTCACATGTCTTAGTAAAGGGGGATCTAATTGTGCAATGTGGTGGCTTCTGAGGATACCACTTGTACTAGTGAAGTGAAGTCAATGTCGAAACCACAATGACAATTCAACAATCTTTATCTATATCTGATCAGTTGCCATGGGGTAATTCACATTTTATATCTTCACTGATGTTCAAAATACCTTGAGAAGCCTGGATATGTTAATGCACATTGAACCAAACCAACTCACTTGTCCTGAGTTTTCTCTTAGGGTTAGGACTTTTGATATGCAAACGTTATTTTTAAAAGAAGATGAAACATCTCCTAGGAGAAAACTTGGGAGGAGAAGTGAACTGGATCGGGCCCATAGACTTCATAGTCAATGAGAGAGTTTTCTTATCGCTGAAAGACATTTATCGTTATGTTATCTGTACACTTGAAGCCCCGTGTGAGAACTCCCTCAGAGTTATGGATGATTTTCACGACTTACCTCCACTAAGTATGATGACAGCTATGAAGATGGCCAGATCACTGTCGTCCAGCTCCAGCGCATTAAACCGGATAGCAAATTCAAACTTGGGTTCCATAAATTCCCCAAACGGTTTTCTTAAGCTCTTTAGAAACTCCCGAGTCATGAAGCCTTGTCCTTCAGCGATGAGAACTCCATCTTTATTCATGAGGGAGGCCAGCATGGTAAATATGATCTCATGGACCCCATATTTCAAGAGAGTTACTTGGTCATTCAGGTCCAGGTTGATAAAGCCAGGAATGCTTTTGGCGAATTCAGTGATCTCCCTCACGGCCTCCACAGAGCGAGACTGACACCTCTGGAAAATCCGGATGGCCACCTCCTTGTTTTGCTCCATGTAAGGAGTCAGGCTGTGCTGGTACTTGATCTGGTCTTCTCCCATCATGAGAGAATTCATATCATAGATCACCACCGGCTGAAACAAGAAGATGCAGCTTAATTACATCTCCACCCCTTAATTGTTTGGAACAATATTTATTTCTGTTCTTGTAGTATCAAGTTCCTCTGTGCTCATAATTGTCCTCTTTATACGGCTTTCTGGGAGGAGGACTCTTTGGATATGTTTTTGTATAGTATACATTGGCTCCACACATTCTACTGGACTCTAGTAAGGACAGGAGGATCTCTGAACTCTGATATGTAAGTGTGTTTATTTGTCATGCATGCATGGTCAGACATATTCTTGCTTAGTCACTGTGAGAACATGCTGAAAATTACATCCAAATAAATAAATAACTATACTGAGTAGGACAAACTTTGTGGCCTCAAGGCCAGAACAAAACATCAGAGCCCAATGGTCGCTCATGGCAGTGCTTGGTCAAGCCCACACTTTATTACATCAAAGTTTTGCCTTGCCAAAGCATAGAGTTATCCACTAGTGTTATTTTCACTGAGATTTGTCACCAGTGGTATCTCTGCGTGGACCTCAACACAGGTGAACTATGTGGTGGTTGTTTCTATGAAGACTTTCTACTCTTTCCTACTGACTTCTGGCCGTTCCTGCACTATTCCACTTAGCCTCAATGATGAACCGGCAGTGATAATAAGTGACAGCGATGGGTCAGAGACCGCTCTCTTCCACCGCAGGAGGCTTCAGGAGTTCTCCGGAGTGCTCCCAAAAATGGGTCTTGCATAGTGCGCATGAGTGAGACTTCTCTCTCACACACTCACGCATGACCAGTATGGAGCCGTCCATCTTAGAATCCCTCAGGCTCCAGAAGACTTCCGAAGACTTCCGCAGCGGGAGATTTGAATGGGGAACACAGCGCTGGAACTCGTGGACCGTGAGGGGAAAGGAAAGGTTCTATAGGACCAGAGCCTTCCCCATCCCTAGGTAAGTACCTGTTTTTTATTTTAAAAATGCTTCAGGTTTGGTTTATAAGGCTACCAGATTTTATTTCTCCCACGCAGCAGCCGTATCGCTGTCAGAGTGCTCAGACTTTTGTTCCTGGGACTCTGAGACTGCCGGCAGCATTATTAACAGCAGTCCACTCCTGCTTATTCCAGGCCACTAGGCTGTGCTGTTGGTAAACAGAAGGCAGGTTCTCTATTATTCTGAAAGAGTAGCCTGTTTCCTGTATGCCAACAGTGGCATCTAGTGGCCAGAGGAAGTAAGAGCAGAATATTAGCAACAAGCGGAGGACTGGACTACTATGAAAATGTAACTCTTGGGAGTCACATGCTAACATTATCGATTCAACATTATCAATATCAGAGAAATCACAGGATTTCAGGCAATTTTGACTATTTAGTTTTCTCTATAAAGCACTGTGAAGAGGTATAATAATTTATGTGTACTTGTAATCATTTCGTTTGATGAAAATGATTGGAGGTGGGTGAGATTGATCGATCTTGTGGGGCCATTTGTGGTCACCTGGAGACATTGAGGAAGAACATTACTGGGTATTGTATGTGGTTTCCTAGCAGCTTGTTTGGTTGCCGGTTTGCTTCATGTTTGACTAACGAGTCTCGCATGATAGACTAGACTCAATCCATCCTTGTAACGTGTCAATAGACATATCATTCACCCTGTCAGATCACCACGGCAATCGATTACTCGCGCTCTTCAATCAAGCGTAATGTGAGAGAGATATTAATGCTGAAAGACTTGTCTGCCTTCTCTCCCTGCAAGAACTTGTGAGTTTGTAGAAGAGTCCTCTCTTCCAATCTCAGCTACAAGTTTGATAATTGTTGGATGTTATAATCCATAATATTATGATACTCCCTCTTCCAGTCCTGTCTACATCCTTAAGGGAACTCTGAAGTGAAAATAAACTTATATGATTTGTATGTGTAGTGCAGCTAAGAAACAGAACATTAGCAGCAAAGAAAAGACTCTCATATTGATTCCTGTACAGGAAGAGTTAAAAAAACTTCAGTTGCTATCTATGCATAGAGCTTCTCTGAGCTCTTCCACCCACTGGGCCAGATGCAGCCTTGTTGTCTGAAGTATACATCGAAGAAAAAGTGACAGGCAGCTTCAGATAAGATTTTACTGCAGGGAAGTTCATTAGCTCTGCTCTGTTTTATAGTTTAAAATGCAGAGTGTAGTTTGTAAACTGTGATTATGACAGAATGATGCAAAAGCTATGGTACTGAAAATAAAAATATGAGACTTTCTTTGCTACTAATGTTCTGTGAATTATCCGTACTACACATAAAATTCATTAACTCATACTTTTTTTTTTCCGCTTGAGTGTAACTTAAAGAGTAAATGCTGAAGAAGCCCTAAAATATCTGCTTTTTTCATAAAACGGCTGGTCACGTGACTAAAGGTCTCAGGATTCTGTCATGTGACGTCAGGATTCTGTCCGGTGACGTCAGGATTCTGTCCGGTGATGTCAGGATTCTGTCCGGTGACGTCAGGATTCTGTCATGGGACGTCAGGATTCTGTCCGGTGACGTCAGGATTCTGTCCGGTGACGTCAGGATTCTGTCCGGTGACGTCAGGATTCTGTCATGTGACGTCAGTATTCTGTCATGTGACGTCAGGATTCTGTCATGTGATGTGAATTGGGTCTTCAGACAGAGCTGTTGGTAGTCTAACCCTATCTGAGCGTCATTTAGCTGCGCCCCAAGCTACCAGATGCCTAAGCTGTCGTCCCGGCCCGTGTTCTGGAAATAGTAAGAATATTTTATAGCTTTCTCAACACTTTCTATCTCATTGGCTTTAGTTTAGAATGAAGTAACTGAATTCTATAGACTTCTGCAAGGAACTGTGGCTGGAAATGAGAGGAAACAGGTGGGAGGGGCACTCGGCTCACATATCTTCCTGTGTCAGAACCAGAAGCCCACCACAGCCATAAAAATAGTTATCAGCCTCTTTATGGATTAAGTATAAAGAGGGTTTTTTTTTACTTTAATGCCAACCCATCACTTTATTTTTTCTTACTGTAAATGAGAGCAAGGGCTTAAGGGTGGAGCCTGTGCTGTGAGAGGCCTTATGAGTGGTGCGGCCTGTGCTGTGAGGGGCCTTAAGGGTGGAGCCTGTGCTGTTCGGGGCCTAAAGGGTGGAGCCTGTGCTGTGAGGGGCCTTAAGGGTGGAGCCTGTGCTGTGAGAGGCGTTAAGGGTGGAGCCTGTGCTGTGAGAGGCCTTATGAGTGGTGCGGCCTGTGCTGTTCGGGGCCTAAAGGGTGGAGCCTGTGCTGTGAGGGGCCTTAAGGGTGGAGCCTGTGCTGTGAGAGGCCTTAAGGGTGGAGCCTGTGCTGTGAGGTGCCTTAAGGGTGGAGCCTGTGCTGTGAGGGGCCTTAAGAGTGGTGCCTGTGCTGTAAGGGGCCTTAATGGTGAAGCCTGTGCTGTGAGGTGCCTTAAGGGTGGAGCCTGTGCTGTGAGGTGCCTTAAGGGTGGAGCCGGTGCTGAGAGAGGCCTTAAGGGTGGAGTCTGTGCTGTGAGAGGCCTTATGAGTGGTGCGGCCTGTGCTGTGAGGGGCCTTAAGGGTGGAGCCTGTGCTGTGAGAGGCCTTATGAGTGGTGCGGCCTGTGCTGTGAGGGGCCTTAAGGGTGGAGCCTGTGCTGCGAGGGGCCTTAAGGGTGGAGCCTGTGCAGTGAGGGGCCTTAAGGGTGGAGCCTGTGCTGTGAGGTGCCTTAAGGGTGGAGCCTGTGCTGTGAGGGGCCTTAAGAGTGGTGCCTGTGCTGTAAGGGGCCTTAATGGTGAAGCCTGTGCTGTGAGGTGCCTTAAGGGTGGAGCCTGTGCTGTGAGGTGCCTTAAGGGTGGAGCCGGTGCTGAGAGAGGCCTTAAGGGTGGAGTCTGTGCTGTGAGAGGCCTTAAGGGTGGAGCCTGTGCTGTGAGGTGCCCTAAGGGTGGAGCCGGTGCTGAGAGAGGCCTTAAGGGTGGAGTCTGTGCTGTGAGAGGCCTTAAGGGTGGAGCCTGTGCTGTGAGAGGCCTTAAGGGTGGTGCCTGTGCTGTAGGGGCCTTAAGGGTGAAGCCTGTGCTGTGAGGTGCCTTAAGGGTGGAGCCTGTGCTGTGAGGGGCTTAAGGGTGGAGCCTGTGCTGTGAGTGGCCTTTAGGGTGGAACCTGTGCTGTGAGTGGCCTTAAAGGGAACCAGAGACGAAGCACCCTTGTGTATTTTACCATGTATATCAGTAAGAACATTAGAGAAAACACTTACCATGCTCTCTGTTTCCTCCTCACTGCTAAAAGTGTCTGTTAACAGCAGTCACAAGAATCCCAGACTGAGCAATTAAATCTGGCTTTGCTGGGAATGATTATTGCTGAGTCATTATAGCAAAGCCACAAGGGGGCAGGCTTGGGCTTGAAATAACACCACAGAATACAGACTTAGCTATAATCTTTCTGTAGCAAAGCTAGACGGAGCAGCCTGACTTCTCAGTCGGGGATTCTTATCAGACGTGATAACAGTCAGATTACACAGAGAACAATGAAACAAAGGGCAGATTAGGTGTTTACTGTCATGTTCCCACTGATTTATAAGGTAAAATACAAGAGGGTGCTTTATCTCTGGTTCTCTTTAAGGGTGGAACCTGTGCTGTGAGGGGCCTTAAGGGTGGAGCCTGTGCTGTGAGGGGCCTTAAGGGTGGAGCCTGTGCTGTGAGGGGCCTTAAGGGTGGAGCCTGTGCTGTGAGGGGCCTTAAGGGTGGAGCCTGTGACGGGCCCTATGGGTGGAGCCTGTGCTGTGAGGGGCCTGAAGGGTGGAGCCTGTGCTTTGGGAGGCCTGAAGGGTGGAGTCTGTGCTGTGAGGTGCCTAATGGGTGGAGTCTGTGCTATGAGCTGACTTATGGGTGGAGTTTGTGCTGTGAGGTGCCTAATGGGTGGAGTCTGTGCTATGAGCTGACTTATGGGTGGAGCCTGTGCTGTGAGGGGCTTTATGGGTTTAGCTTGTGCTGTGAGGAGCCTGAAGGGTGGAACTTGTGCTCTGAGAGACTTTAAGGGTGGATCTGTGCTGTAAGAGGCCTTATGGGTGGAGTCTGTGCTGTGAGGGGCCTTTAGGGTGGAGCCTGTGCTGTGAGGGGCCTTATGGGTGGAGCCTGTGCTGTGAGGGCTGTAAGGGTGGAGCCTGTGCTGAGGGCTGTAAGGGAGGAGCCTGTGCTATGAGGTGCCTTATGGGTGGAGCCTTTGCTGTGAGGGCTGTAAGGGTGGAGCCAGGGCTGTAGTAGTGAGGGTGGAGCCTGTGCTGTGAATGGCCAGAAGTGCGGGGTCAGGACTGTAGGGAGTCACGGTGTAGTTTGAGCTTTATGCTGTGAGGGGGTGGGTATGCGTTTTGATACATATAGAGAGAGAGGTATAGTATATACTGTATATACATGTTTGTAATAAGTGTGGCATGTTACTTTAAGGCAGCACAGTAGTTGAACTATTCTGACTATTTCTGCTGTAATGAGAACAGCATGAGTGTATTTCGGGGGTGACGTCCTGGCCAGGGCCCCGCCTGTATTTGGGCACCATTTCTTGTTGCGTTTCTCCATTTGTGGAGTCACCAGTGAGAGAAGGAAGCGGCAGATGCAGAATCTCAGCCTGGCCTGAACACAATAGCCTCACATTCGCTCCAAGTCAATGATTTACACACCAAACTCCCACTCACTGATTTGTCTGTTGTCCTTCCTGTCAGAATGGCCCTTGCCTTGGCTTTTGTTAAAGGGAAGGACTTGAGATATGAGTCATACAAGTGCTTGGCCAAGACTCGCTGGTCAGCGCACTCCGGATTCAGCTGGTCGATGTCGCTGGAGATCTCAGCCAGCAGCTTCTCCTTCTCCGCTTGCGGCATCCGTCCAAACCTGATGGCTGCAAACACAATCTGCGTGTTAGTAGGAGAATCGCTCACATGACGTGGGGGAGTCGCCAAGGTGCGGTGAAACAAGAATGCGCTGTCGTAAAACAAGCAGTAAATGCCGTCCGATGCCCAGGAGCGCTGCCATTCTGGGCAATATCGGGCGCCATAAACGGCAGGCAGGTTTCATGAGCGCCACACTTTGATGAATCCCCTCTTTAAATTTTACGGTCTTATCGGGTAGCAGATAACAGAGAAATGTCAGCACTTTGTGTGAGAATCCGACACATAAAAGTTGTGAAACACAGAATGGTGTGATGTGCGCTCCGGAGAAAGTTATACAATACCACAAAAAGTCACACAATAACCCAACGGCCGTAAAGACACCGCTAAGAACGTCAGAAGGAAATTATATCATCTCCATAAACGTGTTACGGAAAGTCTCGGCAACTACGCCAAGACTAAAGCTGGCCATACATCTACCGATTGTGCTGCCCGATCAACCATTCGGTTGGATAATTCCAATCCAATGAAAAATGGTGCAGCAACAAGCATGCACAATCAACGATTCAACCAATTTCAGTCTGAATATATCGCATGCTGGGAAATCTTGGACTGACCTGGTTGTTCGAGTGCACGATGTCCATCGAACACGGCGGAACCCCCAGCTGCTGTCGCCCAAATGTAAATGTGCTCCTCAGAGCCCGTCCACTCAGATCTCACCTGCTCCAGCTGCCACGACTGTCCAACTGCTCCCGGTCTCTTTCCACGCTGCCAGGTGCCTGTGTGGTGGGCCAAGCGTGCCACATGCCATACGCAGCAACTATGCGGTGGCTGCGTGTGACGGCGACGCTCAATGGAAGCAGCGGACGAGACCGGGATCGGCTGGAGAGTGGGCGGGGCAGGAGCAGGTGAGATTAGAATATGCAGGCACCGGGGGGGGGGGGGGGGGGACATTAACATTTGGGGGACAGCTGCGGAGGTGTCAGGTGGTGGAGGTCGCGTCACAAGGCTGATTCCCGAGAGATTTCATGCTGATGTCGATCAGGAATCGGCCTGCAGTGTGTGGGCATCCAAACAGATCTAATCAGATTCAATCAGAGAGAGATCTGTCTCCTGGTCGATCTGCCCATCATCACTGGATGTATGGCCACCTTATGTGTCACCCTTCCCTGACACCTCCAAGTGCTTCCCTGACACCTTCAAGTGCTTCCCTGACACCTCCAAGTGCTTCCCAGAGTCCTTCAAGTGCGTCACCAAAACCCAAGCCGGCCTTTAGTTGTGTATGAACCAGCAGTAATATTCTCATGTGCAGGAAGTGAATGGCAATTTTACTGGCACTTATTGCAGTGATGCAGCTCGCGTTTGGCATGGGTTGCGCTAATTGCGCATCACATGCTGCTTAACTGCTGTAAGTACTGGTAAACCTGCGACCCACTGCCTGTGCACAGCGATGTTACTGCTGGTTCCTGCATCCACCTGCAAAACACAAGATTTCTAAAAAGCTTCTAAAGTTGTATCCCAGACTGAAATAATAATAATAGTAACATTAAAGGGACTCTGACCAGCGAATAAAAACAAAATCTGAACTTACCTGGGGCTTTCTCCAGCTCACCGTAGGTCTGGAGGTCCCTCTGCGTCCTTCTGGCTCCTCTCCCAGGCCCTGCTCAGAAATGGCTCCCGGCGGCTCCCGGCGACACTGGGCCCGAGTGTCGGGCTCCTTCTTCCTGAAAGATGGTGGCCGGCGTGACAGTACTGCGCATGCGTGATTAAACTGCGCATGTGCAGTACTATCACGCCGACCGCCGTGATGACGCGAGGCAGCCGGTGTTGTGACGACTGACGTCATCTTTCCGGAAGCGGGAGCCCGACACTTGGTCCAGGTGTCGCCGGGAGCCATTTCTGAGCAGGGCCTGGGAGAGGAGCCAGAAGGATGCCGATGGACCTCCCAAACTACGGTGGGCTGGAGAAAGCCCCAGGTAAGTTCAGATTTTGTTTTTATTCACTGGTCAGAGTCCCTTTAAATAATAAAAAAAAATCAGAATGTGACTTTTTAAGTGTTTTTTAGACAAGATGCTTGTTAAGAAAGTTGAGCAGATTGAAGGCAGCTTATACAATACACTCGGTAGCAGTAAATAATCTCTTGTTTATGCAGAGCCGTGGGCAGGAATGCGGTTGAACAACCTGCAGATATTCTGTGGCTTTACATATATAAACACACCAAATGTAAAATATAATAAAACATTAACAGGAAGACTCAATATCCTCCGTCTACAACTGCTACAGGGAGGCGGATGCAAAGCACAGAGAGCAGAGAAGCCTCAGCAATCATTGCCAGCGAGCTGCGTTATGGGTGTTCCCCATTCTAGGGACAGGGGAACTGCTGAGTATTCCGGCCTCCAGGATTATAAGTACACTCCCGCCAAATATACAAACTAGCTGTCATGTGACTGAACTGGCCAGAGTGTGATGTACATAGCCAATCAGCCACAACGGCTCCTGTGTTACTGAGTATCCAGACGGCTCGCGGTGACCCAGAACAACCAGAACGGAGGCTGAAAGGGACCAAAAGACCCTCTTATGGTGGGCATACCCGCTTCGTTTTTTTCCGATTCTCGATCAATTTCACCGCTTAATTCTCCGCTTGTTTTTCTTATCTTTTTCCATTCACTTCTATCAGGAATCGAGCGGGAGATCGAGATGTCGGAAATGATCTATCTAACCATCTAATCACCTCAAAAACAACCCGTTTATTCTCAGCATTACTAAAAAAAGATGTGCTGAATTTCAATTTGCCTTCTTTAAAGTGCCCAATAACAGTACCATATTTTCCTTAGATGCAATCACTCGATCAGATATTTACGATCGAATTGTACAGAAAACTCGAGGTATGCAGAGAGAGATTCTACAGCTGATTGGAATACAGAATCTTGTCATGCAGGATTTTACAATTGTATCTGACGAGAGAAAGTGCCCGTATCGCCCGGTTTGTGGGAACAATCAATAATTACCTTCTGATTATAATCCCACAAATGATCCCGTCTGGGAAAATTTTTGTACCATTAATGGACTCTTTACAACAGTAAGATCTCCCATCATGCATCACTGCTGAATACACCAATCATCCCTTTTGCTGTTCTCCTCTGAAACAAGAATCTGAACAGCGTTGCACCCGAATTTCCGCCAAAGTCATTTTTGCATTGAAAATGGCATTTTCGTTTTTGAGAATTTTTTTTTAAATGTGGTGAAAATTCGCAAAAATGCAGAAAAAACTTTTTTTTTTCTTGCAAAAACATTTTAGCGAGAAAATGCCTTTTTTTTTTTAGCTCGAAAATTCACAAAACACCCAAAACTTGCTACAAAATAATTTTCTATGGTATTTTTTTGCTTGAAAGTCAAATTTAAAGAGACTCCGTAACAAAAGTTGCATTCTGTTTTTTATCATCCTACAAGTTCCAAAAGCTATTCTAATGTGTTCTGGCTAACTGCAGCACTTTATACTATCACTGTCTCTGTAATAAATCAATGTATCTTTCCCCTGTCAGACTTGTCGGCCTGTGTCTGGAAGGCTGCCAAGTTCTTCAGTGTTGTGGTTCTGCTATGAACTCACAATTCCAGGCCCCTCTCTGCACACTGCCTGTGTGTTATTTAGATTAGAGCAGCTTCTCTCTTCTCTCTTATCTTTTACAAGCTGGATAAATCGTCCTCTGAGCTGGCTGGGCTTTCACATACTGAGGAATTACAAACAAGGGCAAAGCTGTTTGCAGGAAGAAAAGAGCAGCCTGAAACTTCAGTGCATGGGGGAAAGAAACACACAAATGATCTCTTGAGATTCAAAAGGAATGCTGTATACAGCCTGCTTGTGTATGGATGTATTTTTCTATGCGTGGACATACTGTACATCAACCTACTTCCTGTTTTGGTGGCCATTTTGTTTGTTTACAAACAAACTTTTTAAAACCGTTTTTAACCACTTTTAATGCGGCGAGGAGCGGCGAAATTGTGACAGAGGGTAATAGGAGATGTCCCCTAACGCACTGGTATGTTTACTTTTGAGCGATTTTAACAATACAGATCCTCTTTAACATTATTTTTGCAAAATTAATGAAAAAAGAATATCGACATTTTCACTCATCACTGGATCAGAATAACACTATAAACTTAGGGGTCTCAAACTCAATTTACCTGGGGGCCGCAGGAGCAGAGTCAGGATGAGACTGGGCCGCATAAGGAATTTCATAATCGCGGCGCATCGCCGCCTCTGCCCGCCCCTCTCACTCTTCCTTCACAGAGAGGGGTGGGGAGAGGCGGCGATTGACATCAGGAGGGGCAGAGCTGAAGCTGGAAGCTCTGCCCCTTCCAGGAAACGCCAGCAGATTGCCCCTCGGGCGATTTGGGGGCTCTGCAGCCAACGTTTAGTGGCGGGGATGCGGCGGATTACTTGGGAGCACTGAAGCGAACTATAAGGAAGCTTTTGCCGGCGCGGGCCACAAAATATTGTATCGAGGGCCGCAAATGGTGAGTTTGAGACCCCTGCTATAAACCATGAGAAGGGTTATGTAATATCTCAGTAATACCACATATATATATATATATATATATATATATATATATATATATATATATATATATATATATATATATATATGTGTATATATATATATATATATATATACAGTATATATGAGTATAAAGAATGCCAGCAGATAAATGTTGTCCAATAACAATAAATTCTAACACAGATAATACTATTTTTTTTTACATTTTTTTAAGTAGTTATTATTAATTTTTCCCAGCATTTTTGTACTTAATTTACCAGCTCCAACTTTCCAAGACTTTCCTATAAACAAGTAAATGTGGGTTAGCGGGAGCATCGGATGGCATGGTTTCATATTATAAGAAGAATAACACAGATGTTGGACAATACACACTGCAGACCGTCGTTAGGCAACAGGAAATATCCCCCTCTGCCAGTTGTGCCACTCCGCACGCAGGAATTGTGATTTCATGAAGCATCTCATGATTTATTGGTCACTGGATGCTGTTTGTTTTGCAATACCCACAGTGGAAAACAAGATTATTTTCAGAAAGTTTAGGATGGATGCCAAAGCTGCATTGTTCTGCTCCTTCCAATGGCCACCCTTCCCTGATCTGTTCTTCATAGAAAATGTCATATTTACAGAACAAAGATTATCAGCTCTGCCCTTCCATCAAAATACCAGGGGAAATATGACATGAATAATGGGGAAATATGACATGAATAATGGGGAAATATGACATGAATAATGGGGAAATATGACATGAATAATGGGGGAAATATGACATGAATAATGGGGGAAATATGACATGAATAATGGGGAAATATGACATGAATAATGGGGAAATATGACATGAATAATGGGGAAATATGACATGAATAATGGGGGAAATATGACATGAATAATGGGGAAATATGACATGAATAATGAGGGAAATATGACAGGAATAATGGGGAAATATGACATGAATAATGGGGGAAATGTGACATGAATAACGGGGAAATATGACATGAATAATGGGGAAATATGACATGAGAAATGGGGGAAATATGACATGTATAATGGGGAAATATGACATGTATAATGGGGAAAATATGACATGAATAATGGGGGAAATATGACATAAATAATAGGGAAATATGACATGAATAATGGGGAAATATGACATAAATAATGGGGGAAATATGGCCTGAATAATGGGGGAAATATGACATAAATAATAGGGAAATATGACATGAATAATGGGGAAATATGACATAAATAATGGGGGAAATATGACCGGAATAATGGGGGAAATATGACATAAATAATGGGGGAAATATGACCGGAATAATGGGGGAAATATGACATAAATAATGGGGGAAATATGACATGAATAATGCGGGAAATATGACATAAATAATGGGGGAAATATGACATGAATAATGGGGGAAATATGACATGTGCAATGGGGGAAATATGACATGAATAATGGGGGAAATATGACATGAATAATGGGGGAAATATGACATGAATAATGGGGGAAATATGACATAAATAATAGGGAAAATATGACATGAATAATGGGGAAATATGACATGAATAATGGGGGAAATATGACATAAATAATGTGGGAAATATGACATGAATAATAGGGAAATATGACATGAATAATAGGGAAATATGACATAAATAATGGGGGAAATATGACATAAATAATGGGGGCAAATATGACACGAATAATGGGGGAGATATGACATAAATAATAGGGAAATATGACATAAATAATGGGGGAAATATGACAGGAATAATGGGGGAAATATGACATGAATAATAGGGAAATATGACATGAATAATAGGGAAATATGACATAAATAATAGGGAAATATGACATGAATAATGGGGGAAATATGACATGAATAATGGGGAAATATGACATGAATAATGGGGAAATTATGACATGAATAATGGGGGAAATATGACATGAATAATGGGAGAAATATGACATAAATAATAGGGAGATATGACATGAATAATGGGGGAAATATGACATAAATAATGTGGGAAATATGACATGAATAATAGGGAAATATGACATAAATAATGGGGGAAATATGACATAAATAATGGGGGCAAATATGACACGAATAATGGGGGAGATATGACATAAATAATAGGGAAATATGACATAAATAATGGGGGAAATATGACAGGAATAATAGGGAAAATATGACATGAATAATGGGGGAAATATGACATGAATAATAGGGAAATATGACATGAATAATAGGGAAATATGACATAAATAATGGGGAAAATATGACATAAATAATGGGGGAAATATGACATGAATAATGGGGGAAATATGACGACAAGAATAATGGGGGAAATATGACATGCATAATGGGGAAAATATGACAAGAATAATGGGGGAAATATGACATGAATAATGGGGGAAATATGACAAGAATAATGGGGAAATATGACCTGAATAATGGGGGAAATATGACGACAAGAATAATGGGGGAAATATGACATGCATAATGGGGAAAATATGACAAGAATAATGGGGGAAATATGACATGAATAATGGGGGAAATATGACAAGAATAATGGGGAAATATGACATGAATAATGGAGGAAATATGACAGGAATAATGGGGGAAATATGACAGGAATAATAGGGAAATGTGACATGAATAATGGGGAAATATGACATGAATAATGGGGGAAATATGACAGAAATAATGGGGGAAATATGACAGAAATAATGGGGGAAATATGACATAAATAATAGGGAAATATGACATGAATAATGGAGAAATATGACATGAATAATGGGGGAAATATGACATAAATAATGGGGAAATATGACATGAATAATGTGGGACATATGACAGGAATAATGGGGGAAATATGACAGGAATAATAGGGAAATATGACATTAATATTGTGGGAAAATATGACATAAATAATGGGGGAAATATGACATGAATAATGGGGGAAATATGACATAAATAATGGGGAAATATGACATGAATAATGGGGGAAATATGACAAGAACAATGGGGAAATATTACATGAATAATGGGGGGAAATATGACATGAATAATGGGGGAAATACGACATGAATAATGGGGGAAATACGACATGAGTAATGGGGGAAATATGAGGTGAATAATGGGGGAAATATGACACGAATAATGGGGGAAATATGACATGAATAATGGGGGAAATATGGCAAGAATAATGGGGGGAAATATGACATAAATAATGGGGGAAATATGACGTAAATAATGGGGAAATATGACATGAATAATGGGGAACTATGACATGAATAATGGGGAAAATATGACATGAATAATGGGGAAATATGACATGAATAATGGGGAAATATGACATGAATAATGGGGAAATATGACATGAATAATGGGGGAAATATGGCCTGAATAATGGGGGAAATATGACATAGATAATGGGGGAAATATGACATAAATAATAGGGAAATATGACATGAATAATGGGGAAATATGACATGAATAATGGGGAAATATGACATGAATAATGGGGGAAATATGACCTGAATAATGGGGAAAATATGACATAAATAATGGGGAAATATGACATGAATAATGGGGGAAATATGACATAAATAATGGGGAAATATGACATGAATAATGGGGAAATATGACATGAATAATGGGGAAAATATGACATGAATAATGGGGAAATATGACCTGAATAATGGGGGTAATATGACATAAATAATGGGGGGGAATATGACATGAATAATGGTGGAAATATGACATGAATAATGGGGAAATATGACATGAATAATGGGGAAATATGACATAAATAATGGGGAAAATATGACATGAATAATGGGGAAAATATGACATGAATAATGGGGAAATATGACATGAATAATGGGGAAATATGACATAAATAATGGGGGAATATGACATAAATAATGGGGAAAATATGACATGAATAATGGGGAAAATATGACATGAATAATGGGGAAATATGACATGAATAATGGGGAAATATGACATAAATAATAGGGAAATATGACATGAATAATGGGGAAATATGACATAAATAATAGGGAAATATGACATGAATAATGGGGAAATATGACATAAATAATGGGGGAAATATGGCCTGAATAATGGGGGAAATATGACATAAATAATGGGGGGAAATATGACATAAATAATGGGGGGAAATATGACATGAATAATGGGGAAATATGACATAAATAATAGGGAAATATGACATGAATAATGGGGTAATATGACATAAATAATGGGGGAAATATGACCTGAATAATGGGGGAAATATGACATAAATAATGGGGGAAATATGACATGAATAATGGGGGAAATATGACATAAATAATGGGGGAAATATGACATGAATAATGGGGAAATATGACATGAATAATGGGGAAATATGACATGAGCAATGGGGGAAATATGACATGTATAATGGGGAAATATGACATGTATAATGGGGAAATATGACATGAATAATGGGGAAAATATGACATGAATAATGGGGGAAATATGACATAAATAATAGGGAAATATGACATGAATAATGGGGAAATATGACATAAATAATGGGGGAAATATGGCCTGAATAATGGGGGAAATATGACATAAATAATGGGGGAAATATGACATGAGCAATGGGGGAAATATGACATAAATAATAGGGAAATATGACATGAATAATGGGGAAATATGACATGAATAATGGGGAAATATGACATAAATAATGGGGGAAATATGGCCTGAATAATGGGGGAAATATGACATAAATAATGGGGGGAAATATGACATGAATAATGGGGAAATATGACATAAATAATAGGGAAATATGACATGAATAATGGGGAAATATGACATAAATAATGGGGGAAATATGACCTGAATAATGGGGGGAATATGACATAAATAATGGGGGAAATATGACATGAGCAATGGGGGAAATATGACATGAATAATGGGGGAAATATGACATGTGCAATGGGGGAAATATGACATGAATAATGGGGGAAATATGACATGAATAATGGGGGAAATATGACATGAATAATGGGGAAATATGACACGAATAATGGGGGAAATATGACATGAATAATGGGGAAATATGACATGAATAATGGGGAAATATGACATAAATAATGGGGGAAATATGACAAGAATAATGGGGAAATATGACAAGAATAATGGGGAAATAGGACATGAATAATGGGGGAAATATGACATAAATAATAGGGAAATATGACATGAATAATGGGGGAAATATGACATGAATAATGGGGGAAATATGACATGAATATTGGGGGAAATATGACATAAATAATAGGGAAATATGACATGAATAATGGGGGAAATATGACATGAATAATGGGGAAATATGACATGAATAATGGGGAAATTATGACATGAATAATGGGGGAAATATGACATGAATAATGGGGGAAATATGACATGAATAATGGGGGAAATATGACATGAATAATGGGGGAAATATGACATGAATAATGGGGGAAATATGACATGAATAATGGGGGAAATATGACATGAATAATAGGGAAATATGACATGAATAATGGGGGAAATATGACATGAATAATGGGGAAATATGACATGAATAATGGGGAAATATGACATGAATAATGGGGGAATATGACAAGAATAATGGGGGAAATATGACATGAATAATGGGGGAAATATGACATGAATAATGGGGAAATATGACATGAATAATGGGGAAATATGACATAAATAATGGGGGAAATATGACATGAATAATGGGGGAAATATGACAAGAATAATGGGGGAAATATGACATAATTAATGGATAAAATATATATTATTATTATTGTTTATTTATAAAGTGCCAACATATTCCGTGGCGCTGTAAAATGTAAGAAAACAAACATGGGATGCATAATGATACATACAATGAATAATGAGGAAATTATGACATGAATAATTATGGAAAATAAGTTGAAAATGTTGGAAAAAATGTGTGTGAAAATTATGGGGAAATATGATATGAATAATGGAGAAAGTATAGCGAGAGTAATGGAGAAATATGAGAATAATGGGGAAATATGAGAATAACAGGAAAAATATGATGAGAATTATCAGAAAATATGAGAATTATGGGAAACCATAATGAGAATAAAAACATGATCAGAATTATGAAGAAGATATGAGAATAATGAGGAAATAGGACATTTTGATTGGCTGAATGCAAAGGTACATGTATTTTGCTTCAACTTAAAATTGTAATCTCACTGATTATCATATGTTAGCGCTTTATAAATACAATAAATAAATAAATCTCTATTCCTGAATACCTGTGCTGAAATACCACCATTCACCAGCAGATGGCGCTGCAGGAGGGACTGAGACTAAAAGCTCCAGGAGTCAGAGAAAGACAAATCTCCATTGGATGCCTTTTGATTTTTAAATTAAAGCCACAGCACTTATGCAAAACGTTTAAAACCGGCAAAGCACCTATAAAGTTGAAGTCCATTTATACAGTTGAAGTAAGTCAAATATTGTTGCTGCCAAAAGCATCACACTTGTGTGTCCAGCCCTGGGTGTCGACATTTTATCGCTTGTATTATACAGCAGATGCCGATTGCTGCATCCCCAGCTTCACTGCGCTTCTGCAGCACTCACGTCCATGCCACCAGGGCCGGCGCTACCATAGAGGCAAAGGAGGCAGCTGCCCCAGGGCCCCAGAGCTTGTAGGGGCCCCCAGTGGCTACAAGAGGAAAAACAAATTTCAAATCGACCTTATAGTTTTTGAGAAAATCGATTTTAAAGTTTCAAAGGAAAAAAAATACACATTTAAAAACCTGCCGACTTTAATGGTTAATAGCAAATCCACCTTAAATGCTAGAAACCCTAAATTTGCAGGATATGTTAAGGAGATCATTAGGAATAAGAGGAAAAAACAATTTTTCAAAAAGACCTTATAGTTTTTGAGAAAATCGATTTTAAAGTTTTGAAGGAAAAAAGTATACTTTTAAATGCGGTAAATGGCACTTTTAGTATCTAACGGTAGTGTAATTTTACATGCATCAAAAGAGAGAGCAATACATTTCCTGACAAGGTTTCCAGGGGGTCCATACGCAGCCGCAGCGCTTTAGCCAGGGATCGCTATACAGCGATATATATGGCTGTATGAAGATTCCTGGCATTTTTCCTATTTTCCCCCAAAAAATTTATGTTTAGAATGTGGGAATTAAAAAAAAAAAAAAATTATGTGGGGTCCCCCTCCTGAAACTTTTTAACCCCTTGTCCCCCATGCAGGCTGGGATAGCCAGAATGTGGAGCTCCGGCCGATTGGGACTTCACACCCTGACTATACCAGCTGCAGAAAAGGTCCCCTAATGCCGATTTTTGTTCCGGGGTATATGTTGGGGGGGGGGGGGGGGGGCAGGTTTATTTTGCCCTGGGGCCCCATTGTTGCTTAAACCGGCCCTGCATGCCACACACGCCACAACTTGTCCCTCTCTGGTGAATGAAACTCTAGTGAATATCCGGGTTAGGCTCAGGAGAATTGGTAATTAAAGGATACCCAAAGTGACGTGTGACATGATAAGATAGACATGGGTATGTACAGTGCCAAGCACACAAGTAACTAGGCTGTGTTCCTTTTTTTCTTTCTCTGCTGGAAAGAGTTAAATATCAGGTATGTCAGTGGCTGACTCAGTCCTGACTCAGACAGGAAGTGACTACAGTGTGACTCTCACTGATCAGAAATTCCAACTATAAAACACTTTCCTAGCAGAAAATGGCTTCTGAGAGCAGGAAAGAGATAAATAGGGACAATATTTCACAGATTTTAGCTCTGGCATACTTTAATGAATGTGTCATTAAGCACAAACAATAAAACAGTTAAAACATAAAAAGTAGATTTAAACATCAAAATAAAACTGTGGAATATCTTAAAAAGTCGTTTTTAGGAGAAGGAAGATCGCTTCGGGTGTCCTTTAAGGTTAGGGTAAGCGGGAATCCTTGATGTTTGGAAAAATAGAGGGTAAAAGAAGAAGAGGAGGGCAGAGGCTGAGATGTATAGACGCTATATGTGATGCTATGAACATGCCTGTGCAACAGCTGAAAGAAGCCGTGATATGAGGAGGTGGGGATAGTACAGATCCAGCAGGGGCACACATGGCGCGGTTGTCTAGTTTCTTCTGGAAAATAAATATGCAGAATCCCAACACACAACTGCATTAAATTGTCATTCACTTTTACACATCTGGAGTTCAGTGTTGAAGCTGCAGTAGATGGAAAGACCTCCCGACCCGGATATGAAACAATCACATTCTTATCACAGTGTTCAGATGATTCACGCCCTGCGGTTGGGAAAACTGACCCGTTTTATGGTGCTGCTCATATCATTGTCTCACTGCCCACAGAACGCTGATCTACCAAAATCTGAGGGAAAACAAATGAATAGGCAATTAGGGCTTAATTATCAGCACATTCCTGCGGAACTGGTCACAGCAGCGATTAGCAATCTGATGAGAGCAGCACTGGTAGCTGAACAGCAAACAGCAAATATCAGTCATTGGAAAGAGATTTGTCACAAGTCCACACCCACAAAAGCCATTTGTCACAAGTCCACACCCACCGTGTTTATCCAGAAAAATCGATCCCAATCCTCGACCCAATTATACACGCTGGGCACACAGGACTGATATTAACTTCTTGGAAAGTCAAGGTAACAAATAAAACGTCTGGAAAGTTTCTTATGAAGCGCAAGTCCCAGGCCGGAATCCTAGCCAAGGCGCTTTCTGCATGGGGTTTGTAGCTTCTCCCCATGTTTCCTCCAGTCTCCTCCAACAATCCAAAAACATGCTGGATACTGGGAGTTATCCAAGTCGTGTACATTCAAAAACCACTGCCGCAATCATTTCGGGACTGGAGAAAGCCGCTAGTGGCATATTGGTAAAATTACCAATATTCCACTTATTAGTTTCAGTAGTAAAATATCAGTAATTTTTATGGATATTATACTAACATTTAACCTAACCCCATTCTTGCACAGAACCCTCTCTATACCGATGCCTAGCTCTAACTGACCTAACCAACCCATACCTAATCCTAACCGATCCCCCACAGCAAAATGCCTAACCCTAACCGATGCCTATCACTAACCAACCTCCACAATCCAAACCTAATCCTTACCAATGCCTATCCCTAACCAACCTCCCCAACCCATACCTGATCCTAACCGATCCCCCACAGCAAAATGCCTAACCCTAACCGATGCCTATCACTAACCAACCTCCACAATCCAAACCTAATCCTTACCAATGCCTATCCCTAACCAACCTCCCCAACCCATACCTGATCCTAACCGATCCCCCACAGCAAAATGCCTAACCCTAACCGATGCCTATCACTAACCAACCTCCACAATCCAAACCTAATCCTTACCAATGCCTATCCCTAACCAACCTCCCCAACCCATACCTGATCCTAACCAATCCCCCACAGCAAAATGCCTAACCCTAACCGATGCCTATCACTAAGCAACCTCCCCAACCCATACATAATCCTAACCAATGCCTATCCCTAAGCAACCTCCCCAACCCATACATAATCCTAACCAATGCCTATCCCTAACCAACTTCCCCAACCCATACCTAATCCTAACCAATCCCCCACAGCAAAATGCCTAATCCTAACCAATGCCTATCCCTAACCAACTTCCCCAACCCATACCTAATCCTAACCAATCCCCCACAGCAAAATGCCTAACCCTAACCGATGCCTATCCCTAACCAACCTCCCCAACCCATACCTAATCCTAACCAATCCCCCACAGCAAAATGCCTAACCCTAACCGATGCCTATCCCTAACCAACTTCCCCAACCCATACCTAATCCTAACCAATCCCCCACAGCAAAATGCCTAACCCTAACCGATGCCTATCCCTAACCAACCTCCCCAACCCATACCTAATCCTAACCAATCCCCCACAGCTAAATGCCTAATCCTAATCGATGCCTATCCCTATCCAACCTCCACAACCCATACCTAATCCTAACCAATCCCCCACAGCTAAATGCCTAACCCTAACCGATGCCTATCCCTAACCAACCTCCCCAACCCATACCTAATCCTAACCAATCCCCCACAGCTAAATGCCTAACCCTAATCGATGCCTATCCCTATCCAACCTCCACAACCCATACCTAACCCTAACCAATGCCTATCCCTAACCAACCTCCCCAACCCAAACCTAATCCTAACCAATCCCCCACAGCAAAATGCCTAATCCTAACCGATGCCTATCCCTAACCAACCTCCACAACCCATACCTAATCCTAACCAATGCCTATCCCTAACCAACCTCCAAAACCTATACCTAATCCTAACCAATGCCTATCCCTAACCAACCTCCACAACCTATACCTAATCCTTACCAATGCCTATCCCTAACCAACCTTCCCAACCCACACCTAATCCTAACCAATCCCCCACAGCTAAATGCCTAACCCTAATCGATGCCTATCCCTATCCAACCTCCACAACCCATACCTAACCCTAACCAATGCCTATCCCTAACCAACCTCCCCAACCCAAACCTAATCCTAACCAATCCCCCACAGCAAAATGCCTAATCCTAACCGATGCCTATCCCTAACCAAACTCCCCAACACATACCTAATCCTTACCAATGCCTATCCCTAACCAATCTCCCCACTGCAATTCACCACTAAATATCTGCCGGGGTAGTTTGGCCACCTCCATAGGCACCTATATTAATAGCTGTGATTAGGGGGACATGTGGGAGCCTGCTATTTGTAGCCGTAGTTTGTATAGCGGGTGGCCCTGATGCCCGCATTCCTATCGTGTGCCTCTGATGCCCAAATTCCCACTTATAGCTGCTAATCACAGCTATTAACATGGGTGCCTACAGGGGCCACCAGACTACCACAGCAACTCTAGTGCCCAAATGATGTGATCTCCCCAAACTGGCTCTAGATGTAGTAGGAGCAGCAGTTTGCCCCGCTGACAGCAGTCCCTCTATAAAGCACAACATGTGTGTCAGAAATGCAGAATAATAATAATGACTGCTATGGGATCTGCAGCTCCATCCATAGCTGAATGCTGCACTGTCACTGAGCTGTGAGGTCCTGAAGGAGGAAAAACATACTCAGCCTGCACAGAAATAAGGTGTGGCGGATCAATAGCGTTTATCTGCTGTTTGTGTTGCCACAACTTGGGATTTAATGGGTAAAGCACAAGTATAGCAAAGTAAATATTATCGCTCTGCATAGCTGCTGCTGGGGAGGGGGGAGGAGCTCACAAAGTCTGTGGTTTTTATAGGACGTTTAGCCAGGACCAGAGGGGGTTTTCTGCATTGTCCCCCTTAGCCTGATCGCATGCTTTGGACCTGCTTCATTTACTCTGCAGAGATAAAATGCTGTGAAATGTCATTTTCTTGCGATTTACCCATAAAACTTGCTATTTCCTGTTCTTTTGTCACTTCCTGTGGGAACCATCCATGAGGACCGCACCACGTTCACGACTCCGTTTTGTGATGCGTAGTGGAAAATAGCCCAGAGTGCTGAGCTATAGACTTCCCGTCAGGTGTCCGCAGGGTGGGGGGGGCGTGAAAGAGGGGGTGGACAGGATAAATGCATTAAAGTGCACCTGTAAGGAAAAAAGTGCCCAATTTACTTACCTCAGCTGTTCCTGCTGAGCGGTTGCGTGCCCCTGTGCCGCCCTGTGTGGCTGCTCACGTACAGAAGAGCGGCTGCCAGCTTTCAGGGCAGGGGTCTCAAACTCGCGGCCCGCGGGCCATTTGCGGCCCTCGATGCAATATTTTGTGGCCCTCGCCGGCAAAAGCTTCCTTATAGTTCGCTTCAGTGCTCCCAAGTAATCCGCCACATTCCTGCCGCTAAACGAGGGCTGCAGAGCCCCCAAATCGCCCGGGGGCAATCCGCCAGCATTTCCTGGAAGGGGCAGAGCTTCCAGCTTCAGCTCTGCCCCTCCTGACCTCGTTTTGCGGCGGGGACATGGCAGATTACTTGTAATTGGAGCACTGAAGCGAACTATAAGGTAAAATAGGCAAAATAGATCGCTTCAGTGTGAATTTGATTTTGAAATAAAAATCAATGCAAGGGATGGGATCGCTTCAGTGTGAATTTGATTTTGAAATAAAAATCAATGCAAGGGATGGTGGTGGGGGGGGGGGGGGGGTCAGGGCGGGGGGCGGGAGCTGCTGATTGTGAAATCCCTTATGCGGCCCAGCCTCATCCTGACTTTTCCTCCTGCGGCCCCCAGGTAAATTGAGTTTGAGATCCCTGTTTCAGGGGGTCCGCCGTGGTCTGGAGGAACCACTACAGATATACAGGTGAAACTCGAAAAGTTAGAATATGGAGCGAAAGTCCATTGATTTCAGTAATTCATCTTAGGGCCCACTCACACTAGAAATCGCTAAACGCAATCGTAAACACTGAGCGATTTTCTGGAGTTTTCCAGCATTTTTCCCTAGATATTTTCCAGCGATTTTTCACTGTACAGAAAGAATTTTTTCAGCGATTAGCGTTTTGCGATTTCTAGTTCAATAAGCTGGGTCTGTCTTCCATAAACAGGAAATGACATCTGCACAGGAAAAAGAGGTGTTTTGTGGGTAAACTGCAAGGTTTGATTTGGGAAATCGCTGGAAAACACTGTTGATTTAGAACATGTCAGTGCTTCCTGAGCGATTTACCAGCGCTCCTATACTTAACATTGTTTTCAAAACATTTTTTATTAGAGGTAAACATGTTAAACAAACCAGGTTAATGGCGTTGAGTATACAACCGCATTATGAAAATGATTTGTAAGTACTCTCAGTGTTTAGTCAACAAATGACTCTGTACGGGGACTTTATGATGCTTATAAGAAAAAAGCCAGCACAAAATTGCAAACAAGTGAAAGTAAAACTACACAGAACAATAACAGTAACAATACCGATAGGAATCATCTTCAAAGAAGAAAAGGAAAAAGTAAGTAACTATGTTCAGTGATATGTTAAGGCTAATAGCCCAGACTGAGTGACAGCTGGGACTATGAGAAATTCTGGACTGGATTGGCCTGCTGATAGCAGAATTATGGTGAGGTTATATTATGACATTATAACATAGTGTCGCAGCAATACGGTGATAGGCTAAGATGCACTATACTTAACATTAAAACGCTAATCACTCAGAAAATGCTGCAGGCAACGCATTTGCTTTTCAGCAAATCGCTTCGATGAGAACACTTCCAGATACTTTTCATTGTACAAACGCTTTTAAAAACGCTAGCGGTTTTCAGAGATACTGAAATCCCTTGTAAAGTGTGTGAATGCGCCCTAAGGTGAAAGTAATGCTGTATATGAAACAGGAGCCCTTTGCAGGAGTTTAATGAATCTGCTGATTAGAGTCAGAAACTTTCAGCCCAGAATATGGAACATTTTCACACTAGTCTAATGGGCTGAGATTCTGATTTTGGGGTTCTCATGAGCTGTAAACCACAATCGTCAACATTATAACAAATAAAGGCTTGAAATATCTCGCTTTGCTGGTAATGAGTCTATTTCATATATTAGTTGCACCTTTTAAGTTGAATTACTGAAATAAATTGACTTTTGTACCATATTCTCATTTTTGAGTTTCACCTGTAAGTTTCTAACTTTTCCCTTTGCCAAACTTACAGGTTTGCTTTAAATTTAATTTTAAACAACGACATGATTCTGCAGGACATGCAATATGTCAGCGTTTGGAGGTGTTTCGGACGCTTGGTTACTATCTTTGATCCATTTTGGCCACATTTTGGTTGAGGACATTGCGCTGTGAGTGCAGTAAGTTGTACAATAATCACTGCTCTTCCTGGGCTGCAGGGGACTCAGGCGACTGCCTAATGACGGAGGTTTTAGATTTCGGGCTGTGGGCCCGGGGGCGGCCTGCAGGGTGTTTGCTGCAAGTTTCTCATCATTTGTTGGAACTCGCTCGGCCTGTTCCTCCTCCTGTCAGAGCCGGCAGATGATGGGCAGGAATGAGGCCATACCGGCAGTACACCTCCCCTCCTGAGCTGCCTTTCTGGTGAAGGCCCTGTCATATTAACGCCTAACCGATCATTGTCACGGATGCGCAGGGGGAGGAGCCGACGGCTTGAGAAAACATTCCTCGTCAGCTTCGCCAGTTCAAGGTGAGAACTTTAAAGTCACATAAAATCGCAGCCGCTCTGCTTACATAGAAACATTCGTTACGCAACGCGGCAAAAAACACAACAAAAGTCCCACAAACTTCACGCAAACCGCTCCAAACTTACGCCAGAAAAACAGAACTAAATCGGGGAACTGAACAATGCTAATCCAACAGAAATCAGGACACATAAATATGACCATAAACGTGCAGTACAGCTGCCTCTCTTCACTGGATTCAGCTGATAGGCGGTTCAATCTGGTGTGACTATGTGACACCCAATAGATGCCTGACTACATTTCCCAGCATCCCTGCATTACAGTAAAAACAATGTGCCAACAGAAGAAGGTAGTGCTTGTAGTTTAGAGGAAGTACAGTAGGTGGGGAGTAATTGTAAGACCTTGATTTGGTAACAGGAAGTAAGTAGTCAGTGAGCGCCTGTATGGATAGGTGCACAGCTGCAGGCAAGCAGAGCTAAAAAAAATGGGGTTTGTGAATTGGAAAGAGTTAATTTCCGAGATAAATATAATTTACCCTTTAGGCCCCTTTTACACTGTGGCATTGCTGTAAGCTATTTTACCGCAAGAGGCCACTTAGTCAATGAATGTCTATGGAGACTTTCACACTTATGCGTTGCTCCGGAAGTAGTTAATTTGACGCATAGCCGCCTAACGCACGGATTTTGCAGTAATGCCAGTCTGTTGCGAAGCAGTAAGTGTGAATGTGCGGTGCAAGTGGACCGATGGGAATCCCAGTGATGTATTTCCTGTGCAGCAGGAAGTACGTCACTAAGCAGGGGCGGGCCTAGGCATATGACGCTGCCATCGCCCTCGGCCGCAGGGTTCATATGAGTATGGATTCCTGCGGTGACCTCGTGGCTCCCGGCCGTGGGATCACCACACAGTTATACAGGGCCCTCAATACGTCACTGAGCGGGGGTGGGCCTAGGCATATGACGTTGTCGCTGCACTCTGCCGCAGGGGTCAAATGAATATGGATTCCTGCGGTGACCTTGTGGCTCCCGGCCGTGGGATCACCACACAGTTATACAGGGCCCTCAATACGTCACTGAGCGGGGGCGGGCCTAGGCATATGACGCTGTCACCACACTCTGCCACAGGGGTCATATGAATATGGATTCCTGCGGTGACCTCGTGGCTCCTGGCCGTGGGATCACCACACAGTTATACAGGGCCCTCAGTGCTCTCTCAGAATTGCTCAGCTGGAGGCGTTCATGTGTGAATAGAGGCAATACGTACATCAGATACGTTGGGAGACACAAGCAAGACATGAATGGCATATAGCGAAGGGATTAATGGCTGAATACAGAGGAGCAGTCTGAGCTGAAGATGAATGTCAGAATTTCTAGCATTATGTAACTCCTGGCAGCCTGTGACTGATAGGAAGACATGGCACTTTGTATGAAGTAACCGTACTCTGAAATCTCGATTTTCCCAGATTAGGCGACACTTCCTGTGACACCATCTGACAGCTGCTCTCCCTGTGACACTGACCGACCTACAGACGCCCCGTGGAGCCACTCCCACTGAGCGCATTCCAATAGGCTCCCTGTGACACTGACCGACCTACAGATGCCCCCTGGAGCCCCTCCCACTGAGCGCGCTCCAATCCCGAGATCTGATTAGACGCTATTAATGTCAGATATGGTCCAGCATGGGAAGGGAAAGGGTTAAAGCGTTCAGAAACTGAGAGGAGAGCGCTATCTACACCTGGTTTATATCTCAGACTTATATCTTTATATCTCAGTTCCTCAGTCCTGCGCGGACCTCACAGGAAGTGATTTATAACGGTTGTGCCCTTGGAAATTACTGTAAAATGTTAGAAAAACACCCAGGTAGAAGCAGTAAAGTCCCAGAAATACAGAAATACTTCTTGAGACGTTTTGCTGTCAGCCATGACCACCGACCGGTTTCTCCAGCACACAATGCATGAAACGTTTTGCGAACAATGGGTATTTCTCACACAGGTATGCTGCCTTGTGACAGGTCCACTTCATACTTCAGCGTCGCTTATTTACATTGCGGTGACCATGAAGCATGACTTTGTCTTTCCAGACTTCAATATGACTGATTTGTATATAGTGTAGTGTCATAGGACAATACAGCATCACCCAAGTCCCTCCTCCCCTCTCCATAGCAACAGAGCATGTCGCTAGCCTCTGTATAGAACTCGACCCACCTCCCCTCTCCATAGCAACAGAACATGTCGCTAGCCTCTGTACAGAACTCAGCCCTCCTCCCCTCTCCATAGTAACAGAGCATGTCACTAGCCTCTGTACAGAACTCGGCACTCCTCCCCTCTCCATAGCAACAGAACATGTCTCTAGCCTCTGTACAGAACTCGGCCCTCCTCCCCTCTCCATAGCAACAGAGTATGTCGCTAGCCTCTGTAAAGAACTCAGCCCTCCTTCCCTCTCCATAGCAACAGAACATGTCGCTAGCCTCTGTACAGAACTCAGCCTTCCTTCCCTCTCCATAGCAACAGAGCATGTCGCTAGCCTCTGTACAGAACTCAGCCCTCCTCCCCTCCCCATAGCAACAGAGCATGTCTCTAGCCTCTGTACAGAACTCAGCCTTCCTTCCCTCTCCATAGCAACAGAGCATGTTGCTAGCCTCTGTACAGAACTCAGCCCTCCTCCCCTCCCCATAGCAACAGAGCATGTCTCTAGCCTCTGTACAGAACTCAGCCTTCCTTCCCTCTCCATAGCAACAGAGCATGTTGCTAGCCTCTGTACAGAACTCAGCCCTCCTCCCCTCCCCATAGCAACAGAGCATGTCGCTAGCCTCTGTACAGAACTCGGCACTCCTCCCCTCTCCATAGCAACAGAACATGTCTCTAGCCTCTGTACAGAACTCAGCCCTCCTCCCCTCCCCATAGCAACAGAGCATGTCGCTAGCCTCTGTACAGAACTCAGCCCTCCTCACATGCTCTTCCAATTCTCAGCAGGTTTCTCTCTTCTATTGGTTCTATACGATGTGTTGCCAATTGGGTGCTGGAGGACCTTGTCCCAGCTCTGGCTGTGAGGAATCCCTGCCTTTATTTTTACTTTGATTGTCTCATGTTATCTTCTAAGGTCTACATGCAGGAAACCTAGCAACGAAAACTGAAAATGCTGAATAACATATAAAGCTGGAGGTTTCTTCAGTGACATTGGCATGATAAGATGACTGGTAATTCCGGATGATGAGCTTTCTTGGGAGGGGTAATGTGGCCTCATACGTTCCACCTCTCAGACTCCTCTGGTCACCCCGTGAAATGTCTTCACAGCTTATATAACGGTTCCCAAACAGCTGATACAACAGATAGCGTGTGTTCTGTATGTCACAGTGTTCCCCAACCCTGTCCTCAGGCCCACCAACAGGGCATGTTTTGTGGAAATCCACAGAGGCAGATAATCAGCTCTGCTGAGACACTAATTACCTCACCTGTGCATATTTGTGGTTTTCTGCAGAACATGCACTGTTGGTGGGCCCTGAAGACAGGGTTGGGGATCTCTGTGTATGAAATGTTCATAGGATTTTAGACCACAGTGTTTGTAACTGCTTTTACCATGCTTAGCTTTGTACACCATTCATCTGAATGTAGCATGTCCTATTATCCTGCCTTTGAAGTGCTTTGTGACCGAGGCCAATATCACTGCAATGTAAACTGAAATAGGCAAACACAATCCCAAGCTGCCTCTGCGGCCTCCGCCAGACTTTACCGAGATACTTTGCCAGATGCCGTGGTTACTCACCATTATGGGACATCCCGACCGATAGGCACTTCTGGAAGCGGCAGTACTGGCATTTGTTGCGGCTCTTTTTATGAATACGACAGTTGAGTTCACATCGTTCATAAATTAACTTCAACCGTATCGTTCTCCTGAAGAATCCCTGCAAAGAGGACATGTCTGTTGTAAAGCCAAAGTAAAGAGACACCACAACTGTTACTATGCTCAAAGTGAACCCGAGGTGAGGGACATATGGAGGCTGCCATATTTATTTCCTTCTAAACAATACCAGTTGCCTGGCAGCCCTGCTGATCTCTCTGGCTGCAGTAATGTCTGAATCACACACCTGATACAAGCATGCAGCTAATCCAGTCATACTTAAAGAGACACTGAAGCGAAAAAAAAATGATGATATTATGATTTGTATGTGTAGTACAGCTAAGAAATAAAACATTAAGATCAGATACATCAGTCTAATTGTTTCCAGTACAGGAAGAGTTAAGAAACTCCAGTTGTTATCTCTATGCAAACAAGCCATTAAGCTCTCCGACTAAGTTAGTCCTGGAGAGGGCTGTTATCTGACTTTTATTATCTCAACTGTTCCTGGACTATTTACTTTTCCTCTGCCAGAGGAGAGGTCATTACTTCACAGACTGCTCTGAAAGACTCATTTTGAATGCTGAGTGTTGTGTAATCTGCACATATTAGAGAATGATGCAATGTTAGAAAAAACACTATATACCTGAAAATAAAAGTATGAGAATATTTTCTTTGCTGCTAATCTTCTAGTAATTATTCATAGTACACAACCAATTCATTATATCGGGTTTTTTTTCGCTTCAGTGTCTCTTTAAGTCACCTGATCTGCTGCATGCTTGTTCAGGGGCTATGGCTAAGAGTATGAGAGGCGGAGGATCAGCAGGACAGCCAGGCAATCTGCATTGTTTAGTAGGAAATAAATATGACAGCCTCCATAAGTCTCTTACATTGTGTTCCCTTTAAAGTCCTCCCCCCCCCCACACACACACACTCTAATAGCTGAGAGGGACACATAAAAGTCTTGGGGTTCCCCTTAACAATCTAGCCAAACCCTCAGTCAGGCGTACCATTTGCTGTGTGTCATATTTAGTTCCCCTAAGCAGCGTAATGAGGCAGCGTTAGTGTGTAGTGAGTTACCTTACAGCCTTCACACGCATGGACGCCATAGTGGAACCCCGACGCTTTGTCACCGCACACTCGGCACTCAATGGCAATGAAGGAATTGGCGCCATCATCTGGTGGTTTACTGAAGCTCTGATTCTTGTCGGAGTAGTACGGCGGAGACGGAGGTTCCAGCTTTATTGTGTCTGTATCAAAGCAAAAGTAACACGAATATTTAACTCATAAAACAACTCGAGAGAATTCCACATTCACTGAATTCACTCCAGAAGTAAATGTAACAAAGCTGAAAATCAAAAGTTAATGATTTTTTTTTAAAACCAAAACCACTGCAGGGAAAGTCCAATCTGTATAATAACTAAAACATTATATATATATATTTATATACAGTGCTGCCCATAATTATTTATACCCCTGGCAAATTTTAATTTAAAGTTACTTTTATTCAACTAGCAAGTCATTTTTAATAGGAAATGACATAGGTGTCTCCCAAAAGATAATAAGACGCTGTACAAGAGGCATTATTGTGGAAAAAACATTTCTCAGCTTTTATTTACATTTGAGCAAAAAGTGTCCAGTCCAAAATTATTCATACCCTTCATAAACTGTCACAGTCTCTGGGAAAATCCAATGTTCTATACCATACCAAATAGTCCGAGCTGTTCTAAAGCATCCTAATTACCCTGATTAATCGGGAATAGCTGTTTTAATCAGCTCAACAGGTGAAAAACAGCAGCTCTGTGCAGTTGGTTTGTGGACAGTCAGGGCTAAGACAAAGGAGCTCAGTGAGGACCTGTGGCTGCTCACAAGTCAGGAAAGGGCTACAAGGCCATTTCTAAATGTTTTTCATTATTAAAAAAATACAAAATGTTCTGCACTGTGGAAAATCTCAGAGGACGTGGTCGGAAGCCAAAAGTGACACCTGTGCTGGCCAGGAGGATAGTGAGAGAGGTGAAAAAGAATCCAAGGAACACCACCAAGTCCATCCTGGTTAATCTGGGCTCTGCTGGTGGCAATGTCTCAAGGCAGACAATCCAATGGACACTGCACAGTGATGGGTTCCACTCAGGGCAGCCATCAGGGGGGGGGGGGCAACTGACACTGCAGTGAGGGGCCCAGGGCTTCTGGGGGCCCTGGGCCCCCCAAAGTGCTGGAAGTGCTGCATATGCTGGCTGCGGGCCGGTGACTCACTAACCAGCACACCGCGTTCCAGCACTAAGAGAAGAGTAACATCAGCGCTTGAACGTGTGGGGAGCAGATGAGACCGCTACTATACTATACTGGGGAACCTATACCTGGCTACCTATACTGGGGGCACATATACTTGGCTAACCTATACTGGGGGCATCTATACCTGGCTACCTATACTGGGGAACCTATACCTGGCTACCTATACTGGGGGCACCTATACCTGGCTACCTATACTGAGGCCACCTATACCTGGCTACCTATACTGGGGGCACCTATGCCTGGCTACCTATACTGGGGGCACCTATACCTGGCTACCTATACTGGGGAACCTATACCTGGCTACCTATACTGGGGGCACCTATGCCTGGCTACCTATACTGGGGGCACCTATACCTGGCTACCTATACTGGGGAACCTATACCTGGCTACCTATACTGGGGGCACTTATACCTGGCTACCTATACTGGGGGCACCTATGCCTGGCTACCTATACTGGGGGGACAAAAGAGAAGGGATAAAGGATAAGAATGGACATACAAGTCCCTATCTCATTTGTTAACCGGGGACTACCTGTATTTTGCTAGTATTTGGCTCCACCCACAAAATGCCATGGCTACGCCCACTTGTTGCCGCATTATACTGTGCAGGTCGCTTTCTTCAGTGTCAGAGCCTTCGCGCACAGACACGGAGTAGCTAGTGGCCGAGCACAGCAACCAGTGGGTGGGCCTAGGGAGGGGGGGCCCAGGCTTGATGATCTGTGAGGGGCCCTAAAATTTCTGATGGCAGCCCTGGTTCCACTGATGCAGAACAAGGAGGACGCCAGTTCTCCAGATTAGGCACACAGAAGCTCGCTTGGCCTTTGCAAATGCTCATCTGGACAAAGAAGAAGACGTCTGGTCTTCTGTGTTATGGTCAGATGAAACAAAAATTATTGTTTGGTCACAATGATGTTTCCTTCATTTGGCATAAAAAAGGAGAAGCCTTCAACCCAAAGAACACCATCCCCACTGTGAAACATGGTGGTGGGAACCTAATACTTTGGGGTTGTTTTTTCAGCCAATGGACCAGGGAACCTAATCACAGTAAACGGCACCATGAAAAAAGAGCAATACATGAGGATTCTCAGCGACAACATCAGGCAGTCTGCAGAGAAACTTGGCCTTGGGCACCAGTGGAGACATGCAAAAAGCTGGTCTGCTATTATAGGAAGAGTTTGATTGCAGTAATTGCCAATAAAGGCTTTTCTATTGATTATTGAGAAGGGTGTGAATAATTTTGGACTGGACACTTTTTGCTCAAATGTAAATATAAGCTGAGAAATGTTTTTTTCCCCACAATAATGCCTCTTGTACATCGTCTTATCTTTTGGGAGACCCCCATGTTATTTTCCGTTAAAAAATCACTTGCTGGTTGAATAAAAGTAACTTTAAGTCAAAATGTGCCCGGGGTATGATGGGCAGCACTGTATAATTATGGCAGCACTGTATATATATATATATATATATATATATATGTGTATATATATATATATATATATACAGGTGAAACTCGAAAAATGAGAATATGGTGCAAAAGTCCACTTATCTCAATAGTTCAACTACAAAGGTGAAACTAACGTCTGAAACAGACTCATTACCAGCAAAGCGAGATATTTTAAGCCTTTATTTGTTATAATGTTGGTGATTATGGCTTACAGCTTATGGGAACCCCAAAACCACAATCTCAGAGCGTTAGACTAGTGTGATAATGTTCAATATTCTCGGCTCAAAGTGTCCAGCTGTAATCAGCTAATTCATCCAAAACACGTGCAAAGGGCTCCTACTTCATAGATCAGCTTCAGCTTTTAAATTGAATCACTGGAATAAATGGACTTTTGTGCAATATTCTCATTTTCGGAGTTTCACCTGTATTTGGTGTTTTGGTAAATATGTGGGTGGAATGAAATGGCCCTTTTCACTGAAAACTAGTGATTTTCTGTACTGATAAAACGTTTAATTAAAATAAAGGCTGTAGCGTTACTGCAGCTGCAGAACTTAAAGGGAACCTACACTGAGAAGGACATGGATTTTTACTTTTAAAATAATACCAGTTGCCTGACTCTCCTGCTGATCCTGTGTCTCTAATACTTTTAGCCACAGCCCCTGAACAAGCATGCAGCAGATCAGGTGCTCTGACTGATGTGTGACTGGATTAGCTGCATGCTTGTTTCTGGTGTGATTCAGCCACTACTGCAGCCAAAGAGATCAGGGCTGCCAGGCAACTGGCATTGCTTAAAAGGAAACATCCATATCACTCTCAGTTAAGGTTCCCTATAAGCATTTGCACCACCTACTCCTCCACACCATTCTCCTTCTGAAAGGGGGTGAATGGGGCTCCTGCTCTGGCCACTAATCTAGCACCTGTTGCCCTGTAACTCCTGCTAGGTTGGGAATATAATAAATATGGCTTACAGTGCCAGAAGAAATGGCACCCAGTGTCACATGACTGCAATTCCAATCTTATATGTAAGGAACCCCCGGGAAATATTATAAATTAAAGTCCGGTCAGGAAAGGAACCAATTTTCTGCATAGACAAATATTGCTGTAATCTGTTCCTCAAACTGGGCTGACACTCAAATTTCATCTATGGTCTAAATCGTTAAACACAGCATAAAAGGAATAGATAAAAAAATAAACTTCTACTTCCCTTATAAGCTAATTAATAAGATTGTCATTGTGGTACTGAAATGATGAGATTTTGTTTAGCTATACTAAGCTGTGCAAACAATGCAGAAAGTCTTTTCCTGTATCCAAGGGCGGGGCAGACAACAAACTTTTCTTGGTTTGTTCAGTAATTACTTAATTACAAGTCAATCTGATCATTTCAGCATACAGAAATCTTATCAATTAGCTTCAGTGAAATGTAAATTATATTAATGCTTTAGAGTAAAAATGTAATTTTGAGTTTCCTGGCATTTTAATGGAAGCTCTAAAGGAAGCCATCTTAGCATATCAGACCCGGGAACAAGGGGAATATTATCAGGAAGATGAAGCCTCAAAGAGTGCCAAGTGCCTCTGTATTTGTGTCATTGGGTGGGACGCTGCCGTTTATCGGACAAACATATATTAGACTCGAGTGAAGAAGAAGAAATGAGTCAGCGTACTTTGGCAGTCTTGTAGTCTCAGGTCATACTTGTAATCACTGTCCGTCTGGTCGTTTCGGCACAGGAACGATTTTTCTTCTAGGATGTCCTCATAGTGGGGCGTAGAGATACTTGCAAAGTCCACTGTGGCGAAGGGCTTAATGTCAAATCCCTGGGAGTGGTCATCTATGCAAGGCAACTCCATGGAGCTCATGCCAAAGCCCATGCTCCAGAACGGCATCTCGGTGTCCACCATGGTTCCTGAAAGACATGCAATAACAATGGGTCAGAAGGGGCACGTGTGTTCTACCTATTCCTACAGAAAGACACACACAATGACAACGGGTCAGAAGAAGCACCTGTGCTCTACCTATTTATACAAAAAGACACACACAATGACAACGGGTCAGAAGAGGCACGTGTGCTCTACCTATTCCTACAGAAAGACACACACAATGACAACGGGTCAGAAGAAACACTACCTATTCCTACAGAAAGACACACACAATGACAACCGGTCAGAAGAAGCAAGCATGCCATACCTATCCCTACAGAAAGACACACACAATGACAATGGGTCAGAAGAGGCACGTGTGCTCTACCTATTCCTACAGAAAGACACACACAATGACAATGGGTCAGAAGAGGCACGCATGTTCTACCTATTCCTACAAAAAGACACACACAATGACAACGGGTCAGAAGGGGCACCTGTGCTCTACCTATTCATACAAAAAGACACACACAATGACAACGGGTCAGAAGGGGCACGTGTGTTCTACCTATTCATACAAAAAGACACACACAATGACAACGGGTCAGAAGAGGCACGTGTATTCTACCTATTCATACAAAAAGACACACACAATGACAATGGGTTAGAGGAAGCAAGCGTGCCATACCTATTCCTACAGAAAGAGTACTTCCAGTAACTTCCAGTAATTCACCCAGCATTGCTCAGACTAGCCTAGCCAGCCTACTGACACTGAGCTATCAGTATTATCAGAAAGTGAAGGTGATGTGTGTAATTACGACATCTCTTTGGACAAACCAAAACATCCCTGAAATGACCGTCTACTTTCAACTGAAAGAGGTTTTTTATTTTTTAAATCGTCTCGTCTTGAGGGACCATAGCTACACTTTCACATGGAAGGGCTTTAGCAGATCACCAGTGGCATAGCAATAGGGGATGCAGGGGTTGTGATCGCACCGGGGCCCCTGCACCAGAGGGGCACATTAGGGGCCCTCCTTAGCCCATCTTGTTAGCATTCCATTGGTGCTATGCTGGTAATGAACACCTCTACATGTGCATTGCATATTAGTAATCCTCAGCTAAGTGTTTCCTTACTCTAATTACACCTCTCTGACACTGAAGCTGTCCTTGGTATCTTTGGGGGCTTTACATCAATACAGTGCTTGGGGCCCCATGTAAAACTTGCACTGGGGCCCCGAGCTCCTTAGCTACGCCACTCCAGATCACCAATAGGATGGCTACAAGAGTGGCAGAGGTGACAGCTGAGGATTGGCCAATCGGCCTCCAGGAGACCAAAACTGACCCCGTGACGTGGATTCCTACATAATAATAATAATTGCTGTGACTTATATTATTCATTAGGATCTGAAGAGATTTTCTATTCCCCTGAAAATCTCCACAAGCTTTTAGACAACAATAAGGAAGTGTTAAAAGCCAACAAAAGGTTAAATACGAAGGCTCTCTGTGGATCTCGTGGTCAGGAAGTGTGCAGAGAAAAATACTATACAATAAACCCCCTGTGTCCCTGCGTCTTCTCCTGCCCCTGTGTCCGTGCCTTTGCGTTACTTCGCATGTGTGGCACGTGGGCGGCCGTTGGGACAGGAGGAGGACGGGCGCAGGCAGGGAGCGCGCGCGGCAGGGAGCACAGCTTGCATGCCGGGTAAGGTGGTGGTGGTGAGGGGGTCGCGGCTGGGCGTTGGGACAGGAGGAGGACGGGCGCAGGCAGGGAGCGCGCGCGGCAGGGAGCACAGCTTGCATGCCGGGTAAGGTGGTGGTGAGGTGAGGGGGGTCGCGGCTGGCCGTTGGGACAGGAGGAGGACGGGCGCAGGCAAGGAGCACGGCTTACATGCCGGGTAAGGTGGTGGTGAGGTGAGGGGGTCGCAGCTGGGCGTTGGGACAGGAGGAGGACGGGCGCAGGCAGGGAGCACGGCTTGCATGCCGAGTAAGGTGGTGATGGGGTGAGGGGGGTCGCGGCTGGGCCCTAGCGCCTGTTTTACACGGGTGGGCTTAAAAAGAAACTCCAACCTAGAATTGAACTTTATCCCAATCAGTAGCTGATACCCCCTTTTACATGAGAAATCTATTCCTTTTCACAAACAGACCATCAGGGGGCGCTGTATGGCTGATATTGTGGTGAAACCCCTCCCACAAAGAAATTATGAGCACGTACTCTTGGCAGTTTCCTGTCTGTGAACCTTGTTGCATTGTGGGAAATAGCTGTTTACAGCTGTTTCCAACTGCCAAAAAAGCAAGCAGCAGCTACATCGCCTGCCAGCAGTAAAAATGTCACCATGTGATAAATGTCAGAATGTAAATCAGGGATTTAAAAGATTTTACAATGAGCAAACACTGACTAAATCATTTATACATAAGTATTGTAGAAATGAAGCACTTTTTTATTACATTATTTTCACTGGAGTTCCTCTTTAATGCCCAGGATCTGAATAAATAAAACATCCATAATGGTAAAATGGGAGTCGTTATTGTTTTATTTTCGAGGCGCAAGCTGCAAACAACAATTCTCTCTGCCACTTATTCTGTCTGAATATTCCCTTAAAGCTGTCACAGTTTTAGGTATTTAAAGTGTACCGGAGGCGACATGTGACATGAGATAAACGTGTATGTACAGTACAAAGCATAAAAATAACCTGGCTGTTTTACTTGTTTTATTTTGCTGCCTGAGAGAGTTAGTTTCCAGGCATGGAAGTGACAGCTTCTGTCTTGTCTGGAGCTTGTCGGGAATACAGTAAACATCTCTCATAAGCAAATTACAGCCATGAAAGTTTTCCTGGCAGAATTCAACTTCTGAGGGCAGGGAGAGATAAAATACATGAACTATTGACCTTTTTCTAACTCTGGGACACTTAATAGGCTGCCACTGATTAGACAGTAAAATATTCAATGTACTTTGTAAATGTTTAAATATAAAATACAAAAATGGGATAGATAAAAGTCATTTTTTAGGAGTAGGAGGATAAATATAATTGTTTATCAGTTTATTTTCACCCTGGGCTCACTTTAAATAAGCCTTTCATGGCAGAAAGATGGTGGCTTCATTGATGATGTTTTTTTTATGTTTCTGGCTTTCTGGCTGCTAAATTCATCCCACATTTCCCATCCTTATTTAAGTGGTAAACCT
Organism: Hyperolius riggenbachi; assembly: GCF_040937935.1. Classification (NCBI taxonomy): domain Eukaryota; kingdom Metazoa; phylum Chordata; class Amphibia; order Anura; family Hyperoliidae; genus Hyperolius; species Hyperolius riggenbachi. The sequence goes on along the minus strand of NC_090654.1, from coordinate 3,227,440 downwards.
GAACAAATGTAGGATTTGAGTGGCGGAACTCTTCATTCAGATAATTCTGAAGCTGTGGGACGCGTATGACAGCAGAATGGCCGCTAGCATTTTGCTTTACACTAATTAACAACTGCAGAATATGTCACACTTGGACACTTTCCAAAAGTTTCTCAAGGGATGTTCCCTAAAATAGTGAAGTCTATTGCAATAGCAATGTAAGCAAAGATATAATAAATCAAATCCCGGCAGACTCTGGGAATAGGACACGTCAAATAAATATGTATATATATATATATGCAGTAAGAAGCTACGCTATAACTGTAGTTTAAACACAATTAAATAATTAACACTGTTTCACGACATAAATTACGATCCAATAACGCCGGTATTATTGAGGATGTACCTCGGAGAAACTGTTTGCATAAGGAGAGGTGACAATGATGTGATAACAAAGTTCTGTGACTGTGGTTAGCTCATTCCACCCAATTACAATTATTAACATCTGCTGAACAAGTCTTGTGTCACCTGATGTCAATACAGCAGGGTGTGTGAATAAACATATTAAAGCCACTTGACAAGTATTTATTTGTCTGCTTTACTGCATGTCTTAAAGACAACCACAATTATACAATTATAAATTAACACAGTAAGTATCTGACAAAAGATAAAGTTTATTTACTTATCTGGTAACTTTTTTTCTAAAATCATATTACGCTACAGAAGCAATAATTACTTATATTTTATCCTTGCCTGACTGTAAAATCTGATATATCTCATATCTACTGTATTGATGATGATCGATAAACACACATTTTCACATTCATTCTGAACTATTCACACAAATACTGCATCACTTGTGGTTCTGATATATAGGAATAAAGTTATTATTATTTGTATTATTGTTTTGTATTTATAAAGCACCGACATCCTCCACAGCTCAATCCTGTTTTTAAATGTAAGTCCACTTTATTTACAAAAATTGCCGTAAACTTATATTAGTGCTACACAAGGCATAATTTAATGAATTAAAAAATGATGTCCTTCTTAAATAATAGTCATTACAATTTTGTAAAATTTCAAGAAAATTAAAGTCTTTGCAGCTATGGCAACAGCACATGGTTTGGTGTACCTAGCACTCTCAAAGCTTCTCATCTCAAAGTCATCATCCACACAGAACTGGGAGCTGCACGATTTGTGTGGTGATTCTCGATCTGATCACCGATGTTTCATTTCTGTTGGGATCTCCTAGTTAGTTTATGTTTATCCACCAAAAAAAAAAGTATGAATCTGAAATATTGTATGCTAAAATCCTGGAAATATACCGCTCTAACATATAATTATTTATTTCACAACAAACTTATAATACTATTTATAAAGAAGTCTCAGAGACAGATAACACTTCTCGCATAGAGGAAATATTCTAGAATTCTGCGTAGAGAGTCTGAGTATTAAAAATATCCAGAACAGTCATTCTTCACCTCACACAGATTATACATATTCACTGCTGGGGTAAAATTAAATGACATTTTCTCCAGTTATATCCCTACAGAAAATATAACAAAACACGAGTCTGTGCAATTTTACGGGAAAAAATCATAGCATTAAAAATATGCCATTTTCAGCTTCGAGTGATAAATGGCTCCAGTTAACCTCACGCCCTCACTGCTCCGAGTTATTTTCAAATGTCAGAAATTAGCAGGCTTCAAACAAACTGTCCAACTTACAAATATCCCATTACTGAAAAGGGCTGAGAAAACAAGTCAGCTTTATGTGAAATTCACTTCCTCGTTCTGAAACATCTAGAGGTCTGCCAGACAAATGTAGGATCTCAACAAAGCTCATCCTCAGCTTCACCGAACAACAATACATCTACATATCAGCACCGGTAATACTAACCCTAAAACTTGGTTAGGAAAATAAATACATATAATAAAATGTTAATCCTGCTTAATGTGAGGATGAGCTAAAAAAATAACATTCCTTATTTGAAATGAAAAAATGAAGAACAGCCATAAGTATCCGTGTATTATAAAGTTTGTACACAATATAACGTACATTATATTGTCGCTGAATTCCGGATTGTGATGAAATATGAAAGGGTTATTGCCTGGCCTGCATCTCTTTCCTGTTGTTGGATAAAAAAAAAACCAAAAACAAAAAATCTCTTTTTTTTTTCTAAAAAAAAGTTCTTACGATAAATGTATGAAATATACGTTTAGAACATGAAATTACTGAAATCAAGAAGCTTGGCTTTCTTCTGCATATTTATTTATTATCTCAAATACATATTATAAAGTGAGTAGTCAGATTTATAGGTGAAACTGGAAACATTAAAATATTGTGCAAAAGTCCATTTATTTCAACTTACAATTAATTCAACTTAAAGAGACACTAAAGCGAAAAAAAATTATGATATTATGATTTGTATGTGTAGTACAGCTAAGAAATAAAACATTAAGATCAGATACATCAGTCTAATTGTTTCCAGTACAGGAAGAGTTAAGAAACTCCAGTTGTTATCTCTATGCAAAAAAGCCATTAAGCTCTCCGACTAAGTTAGTGGTGGAGAGGGCTGTTATCTGACTTTTATTATCTCAACTGTTCCTGGACTATTTACTTTTCCTCTGCTAGAGGAGAGATCATTACTTCACAGACTGCTCTGAAAGAATCATTTTGAATGCTGAGTGTTGTGTAATCTGCACATATTATAGAATGATGCAATGTTAGAAAAAACACTATATACCTGAAAATAAAAGTATGAGAATATTTTCTTTGCGGCTAATCTTCTAGTAATTATTCATAGTACACAACCAATTCACTATATCATTTTTGTTTTCGCTTCAGTGTCTCTTTAACCACTTGCCGACCGCACGCTTATACCGTGCGTCGGCAAAGTGGCAGCTGCAGGACCAGCGACGCAGTACTGCGTCGCCAGCTGCAGGCTGATTAATCAGGAAGCAGCCGCTCGTGCGAGCGGCTGCTTCCTGTCAAATCACGGCGGGGGGCTCCGTGAATAGCCTGCGGGCCGCCGATGGCGGCTCGCAAGCTAAATGTAAACACAAGCGGAAATAATCCGCTTTGTTTACATTTGTACGGCGCTGCTGCGCAGCAGCGCCGTAAAGCAGATCGGCGATCCCCGGCCAATCAGCGGCCGGGGATCGCCGCCATGTGACAGAAGACAGCCTGTCACTGGCTGCACAGGACGGATAGCGTCCTGTGCAGCCCAGATCTCCCGGGGGAGCAGGTAGGAGAGGGAGGGGGGAGAATGTCGCCGCGGGGGGGGGCTTTGAGGTGCCCCCCCCGCAAAATGCCTGCAAGTAGGAGCGATCAGACCCCCCCTGCACATCATCCCCATAGGGGGGAAAAAAGGGGGGCGATCTGATCGCTCTGTGTGGCCACGGATCTGTGCTGGGGTCTGCAGAGCCCACCCAGCACAGATCCAAACAAACAGCGCTGGTCCTTAAGGGGGGGTAAAGGGTGGGTCCTCAAGTGGTTAAAGGTTAAACTAATATGTGAAATAGACTAATTTTACCAGCAAAGCGAGATATTTCAAGCCTTTATTGGTTATAATGTTGATGATTTATGAGCTTACAGCTTATGGGAACCCCAAAATCGCAATCTCAGCCCATTAGATTATTGTGAAAATGTTCGATATTCTCGACTCAAAGTGTCCGACTCTAATCAGCTAATTCATCCAAATCACCTGCAAAGGGTTCTCCTATTTCATAGATTCGTTTCACCTTTTAAGTTGAATTACTGAAATAAATCGACTTTTGCATGATTTCTGATTGTTGGAGTTTCACCTGTAGATGAAAATGTTGTCATTATTATTATTTAGTTATAAAGCTCCAGTATATTAGCACTGTACATTATACTAGTAAGATGTATAGGTAACAAACAGGGGAGGGGCAATGACAAAAGCCGGTCACATTAGGAAGAGGGGTCCACTCCCACCTAATCCGACTTTCAATGTACGCAGTGGGATAACACAGATACAGTAGGAAAGAGAGATATTAGTGGCTATAAGTGATGGCAGTTAGCAGTTAGTCACTGCTTGGGGTAAAGGCGAGGGTAGGCAATTTTTAAAGGTAGTTGATAAACTGTTGAAATTACATTTCTTTACATTTTCACAGAGCAGTAATTATGCTTCAATCAATAAATTTGGGGACATTTTCCATCCAGTCAGGATATAATCAGATATGTTTTCTCAATAAACCTTCTTACAGAAGTGCCTCGGGGAAGCACATTTTAAAACATGGTCATAAACGTTTCTTTCTGCTGCACTTTGCAATGACAGGAAGAGAACTTATCTTTGAAGGTGCAGCGAAAGACAACCTCCAGAGTAAAGTAGAGGAGGCACCAATACTTAGAGCTGCCATTAGGAGGGTGGACAGGTGTGCAGGTCGTCTGTCTTGTGAAACAGGAACCAGGACAACTCCTAGAACTTGTTCTAATGATTATTCCACCAAAATAGTCGTCACTTAGTGGTGGTCGTGAAACTGCCTCTCAGTCCAGGTAACAATATCCAGATGGGGCAGCTGTAATTGTACGCCATTAGAGTACACTAACCGACATCCGAGCTGAAAATAAACTGTTGAGAAAAACAATTGTATCTATCTTCCTTCTCCTAAAAATGACTTTTTTTTAGATATCCCACACTATTATTTTACACACATGTCTATCTCATCATGTCACATGTCACCTCGGTTGTCACACATGGGAGTGAGAACATCACTCGGGAATTCCTTGACAGATTACCAGAGACTTTGTAACTCCAGATAAAGTACATCCTATTCATCATATAATTGTTTCATGTTATAAATGTGGAGGACATCTCAATGTACAGCAGGTGCTCATATGTAATAAAATGCTTCACCTGAGTTTTCTCCCAGTTCAAAACATGTAAATAAAATCATTTTCAAACCACCAGCAAGCAAGAAAAATAGTCAAAATAATTTTAATACTTTTTTAAGCCTACTTTTTGTATTTTTTCATTTGCAGAGTGCTGAAAATTATTTTAAATACAAGATGAAAAATGATCTCCTAGGAGAAAATGTAAGAGAGAAAGGACTTGCATATGGGCCCGGTGTTTGTGTGAGCAGATTTATTGCTTTTGGGGTGACATCACGTATCTCATATTGTGACTGTTACTAGATTTAAAGCGGACCCAAACCAAACATTTTTTAAATTAAAAATATTTAGTTGCACCCCTCTGACACATACAAAGATAAATAAACACTCCTTCAAGCCTATGAGCATTTCAGTGCATGCTTTTTACCCTTTTCATAACTATATATACAGGGGGCAGCCATTAGCAATTCCTCCATTGCCGGACACCATCTACTCCACCAGTCTGCCAGATTCTGTCCCGGCAATATGAAAGGATGGGTGAGGTTCTTCCAATAAATGTAAAATATTTTATATTTGTCATCATGCAGCTGAAAAAAGGCTGCTATTTATTATTATAAATTTAGAAAATAGATTTTATTTCTGAAATCTTGTATTTTTAATTTGGGTCCACTTTAATATTGCCATCTCCAGAATTAGACTATTTACTGACTTGGAAATCTGTAGACATGGCCACATTATCCTCACACAAATCTGATAAACGTTAAACATTTCATGACAACATAAAGCCACTTACTGTATGTCCATGTTGTCTATTAAAGACACGACTATAAATATTCCAATATCTATGAATTCGATTTAGTGGAGAAATAAAAAAGGCTGTAAAAACTCTGAAATTCTCTGTCAGGAAATCCAGTCTGTATGACTCTGGACTCACTGAACCCATTTTTTAATCTATTAACTTTTCATGTATTTATCTGATCCTCTGCAGGACGTGAGTCCATCAATATTATGTAATGACGGTTAGTATGCGGAGATCAGGAGAGGTATTTTGGTAAATCTGGCTTGCTGCCCTGGAGAAAACCTTACGATGAATAAGGAAGGTGAGAACTTACCGATTTGAGACAGGTATTATTACTAACTTCCTGCAACATAAACAAAGTTCTCTGATTCTTTAAGATGCCCTTCTTTTTCATAAATGGAAATACAATGGTATTAGGGTAGCAGGCATGAGGAAAAAGGAGAGACAGCCCCAGGCGGGGAGTGGTCTGACACAGAGACGTAAATAGTTAACTTAGTGATGACAAGTTCAGTTTTGAGTTGAATAGTTACCATTGGCTGCGTGTTTTGTGTGTGGCTGTCTGTGTGTACGTGTGCGTGGCTGCTGCCTTTGATGTAGAATTTCAGCGTTTCACCAGGGTTTGAATTCTGGCTCAAGCCAGTACGTAAAACAGTAAAGAGTCATTGGGCAAGGCTCCCTAGTGATTTTGGCCGACCATTGAGTGCACTTTCAGTGGCTGCAGCCCTGAAGCGCTTTGAGTCCACCAGGGAAAAAAACGCACTATAAATATTATGGGCCTGATTCACAAAGCGGTGATAACTCAGTTATCACGCCTAAAAGACTTTAGGCGTGATAACCTTTGCACTAGCAAAGTTATCACCGCTTTGTGCTGTAACTCGCGCGAAGCTCCCGCGCGCAAAGTTTAGGCGTGATAAAGGGCTTTTCACAGGCGTGCAAAGTGTTTGCACCGCTTTGTGAATCAGGCCCTATGTGTCTTGTCTTGTGTGTGTTTTGTGTATGCTTTTGTGTAAACAATATGTGTGTGTCTGTTTGTGTTTGTGTGTGTGTATGTGTTTGTGTGTGTGTGTGTGTATGTGTACAGTGTGTGTGTGTGTGTGTGTGTGTGTGTATGTGTGTGTGTGTGTGTGTGTGTGTGTGTGTGTGTGTGTGTGTGTGTATGCATGTGTGCGTATGTGTGTGTATTTGTGTGTGTGTCTTGTGTGTGTTTTGTGTTTGTGTATTCAATGTGTGTGTGTGTGTCTGTTTGTGTGTGTCTGTGTGTGTGTGTATTTTTGAGTGTGTATGTGTTTGTGTATACTGTGTGTGCGTGTGTGTGTGTACAGTGTGTGTGTCTATGTGTGTGTATGTGTGTGTGCGTGTATTTATGTATACAATGTGTGTGTGTGTATGTGTTTGTGTATACGGTGTGTGTGTGTGTGTGTGTGTGTGTGTGTGTGTGTGTCTGTGTGTCTGTGTGTGTTTGTGAATCTGTTTGTGTGTGCATGTATTTGTGTATACAATGTGTGTGTGTGTCTGTGTGTGTGTGTCTGTGTGTATAGCGTTAATCAAGGTATGTCAGATACCATACATTAGTTAGACATTCCTTGTCCTCTGTTGTGTCTCGATTGGCCTGTTTATACCTCTGGCTGTTTAGTAACGTATGAATATCGCTCTGGCCATTCTCCTCCTGTATGTTCTGTATTACACTCTGCAGGTCATTGCCGGTCATTGTCAGCCATTCACTGCAGTGATGCAACGTGTGGCAAGAGGTGAAAGGTCAGGCCACATAAGATGCCACTCCGCAGACACACAACATGTCAGCCTCGTGTCTTCTGTCTATATATAGATGATAAGCGCACTATCTGCAGCCTATCTACATACAGGTCATCGAGCATCAAGATGACTCCTCCTCACTATGATTACCTCACAGCGCCGCCACCTCTCAGAGCGCGTCATGTGACATCCACTCTCACTAATAATTCACTATAAACCGCTATGACGCTAGGTACACGCCATACATTATTTTGTTAGATGGTTCCAGAGATCATTTCCGTCATATCCGTCATGTTCAATATCATTTACGATCGTTTTTCAGGTCAATTTCTCATAGATGTGAATGGAAATCAATAGGAAAAGATAAGGGCATCGAGCAGAAAATTGAGCAGAAAAACGAATCAAAATTCAATCGAATGGAAAATCGAAAATCGTCTGTACCCAGCAAATGTTTCTGCAATCAAATGTTATTAAAAATGATTTCTCCGTATGAAAGTGCAGCCAGCCATAAATTTCAAAAACTGACACTGAACCTGGGAGGCATTTTTTTCAGTGCAGAATCTGCATTTGTGTTTTACTAGATTTCAGTTCAGACAGCCCAGGTATTTTCCCCTTCCTGCGGGTGTAATTAGCATTCTCAAAATGAGTAAATTTTTTTGTGAACGTTCGCAATTTTTTGCAATTACAAATTTGACTGTAATGACAATTTCCTTGGTAATCTTGATTTCATGTAATTTTCGCAAGTTGCATAAAATCACCTCCACTGACATATTTTCAACTTGCGGCAAGCGATATGGGCTCGAAAACATATTTCAAGGAAATTCTTATTTTTGCAAAGATATGTATGTATTTTGTGAAATCCATTATACTTTCACGAAAATTACGAGTCAATACAAAATCGTGCATCATATAATTACAATTACGCGGAAAATTCATTTTTGAATAGTTCAATATTTTGTATTACAATTTCACATCATAATTGCAAATTTCTCAGCAAAATTACTATTATTTAAGCTGATCACTGGTAATTAGCAGCACAGAGCTGGGATAATTGTTGCTTGTTTTCTACAGCTGCATAAACTGAGTGAGCGACAGGAAGATCTGACACCCACAGACTCGACAGAATCTGTTCAGATTAATGTGGAGTACCAAACATTTACATTTATTTGTACAAGGTAAGCGGTTTAAAATAATGGGTAGAATTAAAGGGAACCCGAGGTAAGAGGGATATGACGGTCGCCATATTTATTTTCTTTTACACAATACCAGTTCCCTGGCTGTCCTGCTGATCCTCTGCCTCTAATACATTTAGCCAAAGACCTGGAACAAGCATGCAGCAGATCAGGTACTCGGACTCAGCTGATTCAGGTTGTACTGGATTAGCCATATGCTTGTTCCAGGGTTTTGACATAGACATTACTTATGCCAGAAGATCAGCAGGACTGCCAGGCAACTGGTATTGTTTAACAGGAAATAAATATGGCAGCCTCCATATCCCTCCCACATTGGGATCCCTTTAACATGACGATATGCAGAGCTGACCTGATAGGACTTTCACTTCCCTGAGGACTGGATTGTAGGCGATTTGTACACGATCTGTCTCTGTACAATATATATGGCACTACACAGACTATCCATAGAAAAGACTTGCTTACTTCCACCATTTCCTGCACGGCTGGTCACTGACGCTCCTTTTTTAAGCCGATTCTGTTGTGATTTCTGAATTTGACTGAAACAGGTCCCCTTTGCAGTGCTGCTATGACAACTATCTCTATGACATTGCCTGGTGCTGAGTCTACAATTCCCCATCAGCTGGCCAGACTATGATCCAACCCTGTGTTGTCAGAACATTGAGTTCTCGCAGTTCCAGCCTCTCTCTTCCACACTGGGCTCCTCACGTTGTTATGAACAGTGAATGAGGCAAATACCTCACTTCTTAATCAGAGGACATGAGATTCCTAATGAGCTGTCCAATAGTCACGCTTGGTCAGACTTGATCAGGCTCGGGTTCGGCTCGATCAGGCTCTGGTCTGGCTTGTATCAGGCTCTGGTCCGGCTCGGGTCAGGCCTGGGCCCGAGCAGGCTTGGGTCCGGCTCTTGAGCTCGGGTCAAGCTTGGGTCAGGCTAGGGTCTGGCTCTCGCGCTGAAGTCATGCTCGGTCAGGCTCTTGGGCTCGGTCAGGCTCGGGTTAGGCTCTCAGGCTCAGGTCAGGCTCTCGGGCTTGGATCAGGCTCAGTCAGGCTTAGGTCAGGCTCGGGTTAGGCTCTCGGGTCAGGCTCAGGTCAGGCTCTCGGGCTTGAGTCTGGCTCTGGGGATTAGGTCAGGCTCTAGGGTCGGGCTCGGATCCGGATCAGGTCAGGCTCTCAGTTTCATGTCCGGCTCTGGTCAGGCTTTTGGATTCGGGTCAGGCTCAGGTCAGGCTCTCGGGCTTGGATCAGGCTCAGTCAGGCTTAGGTCAGGCTCGGGTTAGGCTCTCGGGTCAGGCTCAGGTCAGGCTCTCGGGCTCGAGTAAGGCTCTCAGGCTTGGGTCAGGCTCTCGGGCTCAGGTCTGGCTCTGGTCAGGCTCTTGGACTCGGGTCAGGCTCAGGTCAGGTTCTCGGGCTCAGGTCAGGCTCTCAGGCTTGGATCAGGCTCGGTCAGGCTTAGGTCAGGCTCGGGTTAGGCTCTCGGGTCAGGCTCAGGTCAGGCTCTCGGGTTTGAGTCAGGCTCTGGGGATTAGGTCAGGCTCTAGGGTCGGGCTCGGATCCGGATCAGGTCAGGCTCTCAGTTTCAGGTCCGGCTCTGGTCAGGCTCTTGGGCTTGGGTCAGGCTCTCAGGCTTGGGTCAGGCTCTCAGGCTTGGGTCAGGCTCTCGGGCTCAGGTCCGGCTCGGGTCAGGCTTTCGAGCTCGAGTCCTGCTCTTGGCCTCTGCCCCATTTAGAAGGTTTCTGCAAGCCCTGCTCATCACCAGGAGCCTGATGAGGAGTAATTCAGATGAGTAATCAGGACGTGTAACAGCACAGTGATATTAGATGGCCTTTTACCTCCTAAGAATAATCCTCAGAGGACAGGAACTGCCCCGAACTTCCCAAACACTCCATTCATGTCACCCAGCATAGCACCGAGAATTAGGGCAAAGTTTACTGATATTTACAAACACAAGCAAGGAAAAGTTGGACGAGTAAGAGGTCTATTTATAGACACAGCGGTCAGAAGCAGAAACAATAAGCAGAAATAAGGCCACTTTTCACATATACTTATGTTCAGCACAGGGAAGTAACTATAGGGGTCCCCCAGCAATGTTTCCACCCCCTTCCCATCTTCTATATAACAGCTGTGGCCATCCTGGCTCCTCCCACTCATAATAATGTAGTATTAACTATCGACTGGCGGGATTAGTATTACTAGTGGCACTGGTATTACTGGTATTACTGGTATTACTGGTGGGACTAGTATTACTGGTGAGACTGGTATTACTGGCATTACTGGTGGGGGTTTGGTGACTGGTATGACCCGTGGGCCTGGAACGTGAGGTCTGTACCCACGTTGCAACATTTTTTCATGGCAAACAATTGTTTTCACAATTTTGCAACTGTGGCTACATTTTCATGATTACACTGTCATGTTCTCCGATGTGCGACGATCCCGACTGTCATACCGGATCACTGAATGAGCGATTATTCAGATCCCTGCAGACTCCCGCGCAAATTACCGCGATCGTTCATGTCCATTGTTTGTTCCCGTGGTGCACAGCTAAGTACCACCTAGATGATGGATCGGGGAATTGATGACAATGCGACAAACAGTCATTAGTGGCGTTGGAACGAGGAATGACTGTTTGTCGCATTGCCATCAATTCCCCGATCCATCATCTAGGTGGTACTTAGCTGCAGACGCTGCAGGACATGGATAAACCCAGTCAGCTTCTGTTGGTTCAGCTGGACAATTCTGGTGGACACCAGGCCACACCAGGCCACAATGAGGACATCCCTGCTGGTACAATACAAAGCCAAGTTCACAATATGCTGATCTGTCTTCTGTGACCAATATTTAAGTAATATTCCAGACTGATGAACTGACATACATTTGGGTTGGATCTGACATGGCTCTAGCATGAATGTAGGATAGATCTGGCATAGACCTGGGTTGGATCTGGCATAGACTTCGGTTGGATCTGGCATGGATCTGGGTTGGATCTGGCATGGATCTGGGTTGATCTGGCATGGATCTGGGATGGATCTGGCATGGACCTGGGTTGGATCTGGCATGGACTTCGGTTGGATCTGGCAAGGATCTGGGTTGGATATGGCATGGACCTGGGTTGGATCTGGCATGGATCTGGGTTGGATCTGGCAAGGATCTGGGTTGGATCTGGCATAGACCTGGGTTGGATCTGGCATGGACCTGGGTTGGATCTGGCATAGACCTGGGTTGGATCTGGCATGGACCTGGGTTGGATCTGGCATGGACTTTGGTTGGATCTGGCATAGACCTGGGTTGGATCTGGCATAGACCTGGGTTGGATCTGGCATGGACTTTGGTTGGATCTGGCAAGGAACTGGGTTGGATCTGGCATGGACCTGGGTTGGATCTGGCATGGACCTGGGTTGGATCTGGCATGGACTTCGGTTGGATCTGGCATGGATCTGGCATGGACCTGGGTTGGATCTGGCATGGACCTGGGTTGGATCTGGCATGGACTTCGGTTGGATCTGGCATGGATCTGGGTTGGACCTGGCATGGATTTCAGTTTGATCTGGTATGGACCTTGGTTGGATCTGGCATGGATCTTGGTTGGATCTGGGATGGATATGGCATGGATTTTGGTTGCATCTGGCATGGATCTGGGTTGGATCTGGCATGGACCTGGGTTGGACCTGGCATGGATTTCAGTTGGATCTGGCATGGACCTGGGTTGGATTTGGCATGGATCTTGGTTGGATCTGGGATGGATATGGCATGGATTTTGGTTGCATCTGGCATGGATCTGGGTTGGATCTGGCATGGACCTGGGTTGGATCTGGGATAGATCCAGTTGGTTCTGGCATGGACCTGGGTTGGATCTAGCATGGATTTTGGTTGGATCTGGCATGGATCTCGGTTGGACCTCCGATGGATCTGGCCTTGGCTTTGTACAATCCTGGGACATGGTGGGCCTTAAGTGCGTTTAATTGTTTCTAGAATCCTGCCAAGGGTGTTGCATTAAATCGTATTTGTCGTGGTAATTACTATCTGCTGCAGGCTGGTTTGTGGTGAGGCTGATATTTCAGAAATATCCGACAGACAGGAAGTGGGGCTCACAAACTTCTGCAACAAACTTTTGACCTCAGTAAAATGTAATATAGAAAAAACATTATAAATAATAGAGCCCATTCCTGGCTTGAGGTACGGTGTATGTCTGTGCACATTACAGATGGGAGTGGCTTATCATGATTGGCTGCATTTTGAAGAGAGGCTTCGCGATTGGCTCAAGTGTGAGCAGAAAGTTTCCCAGGACATGTGCTGCAAGTCCCGCCCGCGGAGGCATCGGAGCCACTAACAGGAAGCGAGTGGCTGCCTCTATTCAGTGATGACTGCAATGTTTAGGGAGCCCTGGACGCTGTATTAGTGATTTGTCCAGCCTGGCTAGGCAGCCCTGGGAGTATCCTAACTTTCATGAAATTTCCATCCCTGACGTGACTTTATACATAAACTGAATTGTACGCAGCCGGTCTGCCAGAATGTTGTTTTCGTGTTTTTAGCGATCGCTGGGCTCTGCTGCAAATGAGTCCGTTGCCATTTCTTTATTAACCTTTTCCTGGCCGACGCATGAAATGTACGTCCTGCATGTGGCAGTGCGGATCTGACAGAGCGTAGACTTCAACGCACTAGCGCCAATCGCGCTGCTGTCTCCCTGCCGCAGATCACTCGCCCTGCCATCTGTATGACGGCAGAGCTGTGTGAGCCGGTCAGGTGCTGATTTCATTGTCTCCTGGCCCTGTCATCACTGTGAGCCAATCCCATTGTCTTACATTGATTGACAGCGTCAGGAGCCAGTGAAAGCGTCTCCTAACCGCCTCACACAGCTCTGCTGTCATAGCGATGGCAGAGAGAGGGACTTGCAGCGGGGACAGAGCGGCGTGACCGGCGGATCTTTGCGGTGATTCGTCAGTAAGTGGCGTTACCGTACTAGCAGTTTCTGGCCCTTAAGGGGGCAGAGACTGCTAGTACGGAAGTAGTTAAAGTGAATTCGAGGTGAGATTGATAGGGAGGCTGCCATATTTATTTCCTGTTAAACAATACCAGTTGCCTGGCAGCTAATCTTGTAAGATCTGACAATAAGATCTGACAAGTCAGAAACACCTGATATGCTGCATGCTTGTTCAGGTAAACATGCTTGTTGTAAACAATACCAGTTGCCAGGCAGTCCTGCTGATCTCTCTGGCTGCAGTAGTGTCTGAACCACACACCAGGAACAAGCATGTAGCTAATCTAGTCACAATTCAGTCAGAGCACCTGATCTGCATACTTGTTCAGGGGCTGTGGCTAAATGTATTAGAGGCAGAGGATCAGCAGGACAGCCAGGCAACTGGTATTGTTTAAAGTGGAATATGGCAGCCTCCATATCACTGTAACCTCAGGTTCACTTTATTCACTAGTAAAGTACCTAATTAATGAATTACGACTAATACTAACGAATAATGACTTCACCCCCTCAGCAGGATTGAGGCGAGTTATTTGAGGGGGTGAATTGTAATTTATTAAAATGTCTCTCCAGAGCCCTGCAACCTGCATGACATGAATTGTGGGTGGCGGAGGGTAAATCCCTCTTCTGGGTAATGTGGGGAGATCCAGTTCTGGGAGACGCACTCGTTATTTGTCACGTATTGTAAGCTCCTCCCCCTCTCTTTCCATAGCGAGGAATTCTTGGAAGCAGAATCAATATAGCGATGGACTTTGCACTATTTTCATGTAAGAGGTTCAGCCTCTGAACGGCTGCCAGGAGTCCGACTCTCAGCTTGCAGCTCTCCAGCAGCAGTGAAAATCATGATGTATTCGGCTGATATCCGGCTACTCCGGGAATAATGGGAGCGATTGGGGGTCACATCTGTCCAGTGTTCAGCCTGATAGTCTGCAAAGTCTCCACATTTGTACCTGAAATGAATTCCTAAGAGCCTCCCCAGTGCATGAAAATCACTCTGTCATACATAGCAGAGCAGGGAAAGGTTCAATTACTTTACACCTTTAAATTGTGGCAGAACTCTACCACACATGGAATATTAGTATGTTCTCCTCTGAAGCATGATTATCTGCATGCCCTTACATTGTCCTTGTGAAGCCCCAGTCCTCAGATATTCTGTTATGGATAATTTGCTCCAGGAAATGAGAATATCTGAGGACTGGGACTTCACAGGAACAAAGTAAGGGTATGCAGATAATCATACTCCGGTGACGCGCGGTGATGTGCACAGAAGTGTTCCCTGGCACGATGTTGTGCACTGACGTACACAGGAGAGTTCCCTGGCTGGATAACGCGTGGTTACATGTGCAGGAGTGTTCCCTGGTGTGGTGACATCCACTGGAGCGTTCCCTGGTGCGGTGACGCACTATGACGTGCACAGGAGAGTTCCCTGGTGGGATAACGTGCGGTGACGCGCACAGGAGCGTTCCCTGGCGTGATGACGTGCACAGGAGCGTTCCCTGGCATGGTGAAGTGCACAGGAGCGTTCCCTGGCGTGGTGACATGCACAGGAGTGTTCCCTGGCATGGTGACGTGCACAGGAGCTTTACCTGGTGTGGTGACATGCACAGGAGCGTTCCCTGGCGTGGTGACATGCACAGGAGCGTTCCCTAGCATGGTGACGTGCACAGCAGCGTTCCCTGGCGTGGTGACGTGCACAGGAGCGTTCCCTGGCATGGTGACGTGCACAGGAGCGTTCCCTGGCATGGTGACGTGCACAAGCACGTTCCCTGGTGTGGTGACGTGCACAGCAGCGTTCCCTGGCGTGGTGACGTGCACAGGAGCGTTCCCTGGCATGGTGACGTGCACAGCAGCATTCCCTAGCATGGTGACGTGCACAGGTGCGTTCCCTGGCATGGTGACGTGCACAGGAGCATTCCCTGGCATGGTGAAGTGCATAGGAGCGTTCCCTGGCGTGGTGACGTGCACAGCAGTGTGACTTTGACGTGGTGACGTGCACAGGAGCGTTCCCTGGCGTGGTGACGTGCACAGCAGTGTGACCCTGACGTGGTGATGTGCACAGGAGCGTTCCCTGGCGTGGTGACGTGCACAGCAGCGTTCCCTGGCGTAGTGACGTGCAAAGGAGCGTTTCCTGACGTGATGACGTGCACAGGAGTGTTTCTTGGCGCGGTGACCATGCTGAGCGGGGCACTAATTCAGGAAACACGCAGGCAACGAGTGCCGTTTATTGATCTCAGTCTAAAGTCCGCAGAGCTGATATTTGTGGCTGGAGATAAGAGGTTGTGCGAGGAACAGCTGTAAGCGGTCGGGACCTTGACTGCAGAGCTTACACTCCGTACAGTAGTGCAGCGCAGTCCCCTAAAATGCCATCCGGGACCCTCCTTATCTCCACAGCTGCACTCCCCTCTGTGTATGAGTGCAGAAGCACTGTGCAGGCACTGTATGACTGCGCAGGCACTAGAGGAGTCTCCCCTACACAGTAGCATGTAGCAGCTTGTGCACAGGAGGAGGAGAGAGCCGTGTATGGGCGGGTCCGTATGACTGCGCAGGCGCTAGAGGAGTCCCCCCTACACAGTAGCATGCAGCAGCTTGTGCACAGGAGGAGGAGAGAGCCGTGCATGGGCGGGTCCATATGACTGCGCAGGCGCTAGAGGAGTTCCCCCTACACAGTAGCATGGAGCAGCTTGTGCACAGGAGGAGGAGAGAGCCATGCATGGGCGGGTCCGTATGACTGCGCAGGCACTAGAGGAGTTCCCCCTACACAGTAGCATGGAGCAGCTTGTGCACAGGAGGAGGAGAGAGCCGTGCATGGGCGGGTCCGTATGACTGCGCAGGCGCTAGAGGAGTTCCCCCTACACAGTAGCATGGAGCAGCTTGTGCACAGGAGGCGGAGAGAGCCGTGCATGGGCGGGTCCGTATGACTGCGCAGGCACGAGAGGCGTTCCCCCTACACAGTAGCATGGAGCAGCTTGTGCACAGGAGGAGGAGAGAGCCGTGCATGGGCGGGTCCGTATGACTGCGCAGGCGCTAGAGGAGTTCCCCCTACACAGTAGCATGGAGCAGCTTGTGCACAGGAGGAGGACAGAGCTGTGCATGGGCGGGTCTGTATGACAGCACAGGCGCCAGAGGGTTCCCCCTACACAGTTGCATGGAGCAGCTTGTGCACAAGAGGAGGAGAGAGCCGTGCATGGGCGGGTCCGTATGACTGCGCAGGCACTAGAGGAGTTCCCCCTACACAGTAGCATGGAGCAGCTTGTGCACAGGAGGAGGAGAGAGCAGTGCATGGGCGGGTCCGTATGACTGCGTAGGCACTAGAGGAGTTCCCCCTACACAGTAGCATGGAACAGCTTGTGCACAGGAGGAGGAGAGAGCCGTGCATGGGCGGGTCCGTATGACTGCGCAGGCACTAGAGGAGTTCCCCCTACACAGTAGCATGGAGCAGCTTGTGCACAGGAGGAGGAGAGAGCCGTACATGGGCGGGTCCGTATGACTGGGCAGGCGCTAGAGGAGTTCCCCCTACACAGTAGCATGGAGCAGCTTGTGCACAGGAGGAGGAGAGAGCCGTACATGGGCGGGTCCGTATGACTGCGCAGGCACTAGAGGAGTTCCCCCTACACAGTAGCATGCAGCAGCTTGTGCACAGGAGGAGGAGAGAGCCGTGCATGGGCGGGCCCGTATGACTGTGCAGGCACTAGAGGAGTTCCCCCTACACAGTAGCATGGAGCAGCTTGTGCACAGGAGGCGGAGAGAGCCGTGCATGGGCGGGTCCGTATGACTGCGCAGGCGCTAGAGGAGTTCCCCCTACACAGTAGCATGGAGCAGCTTGTGCACAGGAGGCGGAAAGAGCCGTGCATGGGCAGGTCCGTATGACTGCGCAGGCACTAGAGGAGTTCCCCCTACACAGTAGCATGGAGCAGCTTGTGCACAGGAGGCGGAGAGAGCCATGCATGGGCGGGTCCGTATGACTGCGCAGGCACTAGAGGAGTTCCCCCTACACAGTAGCATGGAGCAGCTTGTGCACAGGAGGCGGAGAGAGCCGTGCATGGGCGGGTCCGTATGACAGCGCAGGCGCTAGAGGAGTCCCCCTACACAGTAGCATGGAGCAGCTTGTGCACAGGAGGAGGAGAGAGCAGTGCATGGGCGGGTCCGTATGACTGCGCAGGCACTAGAGGAGTTCCCCTACACAGTAGCATGGAGCAGCTTGTGCACAGGAGGAGGAGAGAGCAGTGCATGGGCGGGTCCGTATGACTGTGCAGGCGCTAGAGGAGTTCCCCCTACACAGTAGCATGGAGCAGCTTGTGCACAGGAGGAGGAGAGAGCAGTGCATGGGCGGGTCCGTATGACTGCGCAGGCACTAGAGGAGTCCCCCTACACAGTAGCATGGAGCAGCTTGTGCACAGGAGGAGGAGAGAGCAGTGCATGGGCGGGTCCGTATGACTGCGCAGGCACTAGAGGAGTTCCCCTACACAGTAGCATGGAGCAGCTTGTGCACAGGAGGAGGAGAGAGCAGTGCATGGGCGGGTCCGTATGACTGCGCAGGCACTAGAGGAGTTCCCCTACACAGTAGCATGGAGCAGCTTGTGCACAGAAGGAGGAGAGAGCAGTGCATGGGCGGGTCCGTATGACTGCGCAGGCACTAGAGGAGTCCCCCTACACAGTAGCATGGAGCAGCTTGTGCACAGGAGGAGGAGAGAGCAGTGCATGGGCGGGTCCGTATGACTGCGCAGGCACTAGAGGAGTTCCCCTACACAGTAGCATGGAGCAGCTTGTGCACAGGAGGAGGAGAGAGACATGCATGGGCGGGGCCGTATGACTGCGCAGGTGCTAGAGGAGTTCCCCCTACGCAGTAGCATGGAGCAGCTTGTGCACAGGAGGAGGAGAGAGCAGTGCATGGGCGGGTCTGTATGACTGCGCAGGCACTAGAGGAGTTCCCCCTACACAGTAGCATGTAGCAGCTTGTGCACAGGAGGAGGAGAGAGCCGTGCATGGGCGGGTCCGTATGACTCCGCAGGCACTAGAGGAGTTCCCCTACACAGTAGCATGGAGCAGCTTGTGCACAGGAGGCGGAGAGAGCCGTGCATGGGCGGGTCCGTATGACTGTGCAGGCACTAGAGGAGTCCCCCTACACAGTAGCATGCAGCAGCTTGTGCACAGGAGGACAGAGCCGTGCATGGGCGGGTCCGTATGACTGTGCAGGCACTAGAGGAGTTCCCCCTACACAGTAGCATGCAGCAGCTTGTGCACAGGAGGAGGACAGAGCCGTGCATAGGCGGGTCCGTATGACTGTGCAGGCACTAGAGGAGTTCCCCCTACACAGTAGCATGGAGCAGCTTGTGCACAGGAGGCGGAGAGAGCCGTGCATGGGCGGGTCCTTATGACTGCGCAGGCGCTAGAGGAGTCCCCCTACACAGTAGCATGCAGCAGCTTGTGCACAGGAGGAGGACAGAGCCGTGCATAGGCGGGTCCGTATGACTGTGCAGGCACTAGAGGAGTTCCCCTACACAGTAGCATGGAGCAGCTTGTGCACAGGAGGAGGAGAGAGACATGCATGGGCGGGGCCGTATGACTGCGCAGGTGCTAGAGGAGTTCCCCCTACACAGTAGCATTGAGCAGCTTGTGCACAGGAGGAGGAGAGAGCTGTGCATGGGCGGGTCTGTATGACTGCGCAGGTGCTAGAGCAGTCCCCACTACACAGTAGCATGGAGCAGCTTGTGCACAGGAGGCGGAGAGAGCCGTGCATGGGCGGGTCCGTATGACTGCGCAGGCGCCAGAGGGTTCCCCCTACACAGTAGCATGGAGCAGCTTGTGCACAGGAGGCGGAGAGAGCCGTGCATGGGCGGGTCCGTATGACTGCGCAGGTGCTAGAGGAGTTCACCTACACAGTAGCATGGAGCAGCTTGTGCACAGGAGGAGGAGAGAGCCGTGCATAGTCGGGTCCGTATGACTGTGCAGGCACTAGAGGAGTTCCCCTACACAGTAGCATGGAGCAGCTTGTGCACAGGAGGAGGAGAGAGACATGCATGGGCGGGGCCGTATGAGTGCGCAGGTGCTAGAGGAGTTCCCCCTACACAGTAGCATGGAGCAGCTTGTGCACAGGAGGAGGAGAGAGCTGTGCATGGGCGGGTCTGTATGACTGCGCAGGTGCTAGAGCAGTCCCTACTACACAGTAGCATGGAGCAGCTTGTGCACAGGAGGAGGAGAGAGCCGTGCATGGGCGGGTCCGTATGACTGCGCAGGCACTAGAGGAGTTCCCCCTACACAGTAGCATGGAGCAGCTTGTGCACAGGAGGCGGAGAGAGCCGTGCATGGGCGGGTCCGTATGACTGCGCAGGCGCCAGAGGGTTCCCCCTACACAGTAGCATGGAGCAGCTTGTGCACAGGAGGCGGAGAGAGCCGTGCATGGGCGGGTCCGTATGACTGCGCAGGTGCTAGAGGAGTTCACCTACACAGTAGCATGGAGCAGCTTGTGCACAGGAGGAGGAGAGAGCCGTGCATGGGCGGGTCCGTATGACTGCGCAGGGGCTAGAGGAGTTCCCCCTACACAGTAGCATGGAGCAGCTTGTGCACAGGAGGAGGAGAGAGCCGTGCATGGGCGGGTCCGTATGACTGCGCAGGCGCTAGAGGAGTCCCCCTACACAGTAGCATGGAGCAGCTTGTGCACAGGAGGCGGAGAGAGCCGGGCATGGGCGGGTCCGTATGACTGCGCAGGCACTAGAGGAGTTCCCCCTACACAGTAGCATGGAGCAGCTTGTGTACAGGAGGAGGAGAGAGCCGTGAATGGGCGGGTCCGTATGACTGCGAAGGCGCTAGAGGAGTTCCCCCTACACAGTAGCATGGAGCAGCTTGTGCCCAGGAGGAGGAGAGAGCCGTGCATGGGCGGGTCCGTATGACTGCGCAGGCACTAGAGGAGTTCCCCCTACACAGTAGCATGGAGCAGCTTGTGCACAGGAGGAAGAGAGAGCCGTGCATGGGCGGGTCCGTATGACTGCGCAGGCACTAGAGGAGTTCCCCCTACACAGTAGCATGGAGCAGCTTGTGCACAGGAGGAGGAGAGAGCTGTACATGGGCGGGTCCGTATGACTGCGCAGGCGCTAGAGGAGTTCCCCCTACACAGTAGCATGGAGCAGCTTGTGCACAGGAGGAGGAGAGAGCCGTGCATGGGCGGGTCCGTATGACTGCGCAGGCACTAGAGGAGTTCCCCCTACACAGTAGCATGGAGCAGCTTGTGCACAGGAGGAGGAGAGAGACGTGCATGGGCGGGTCCGTATGACTGCGCAGGCGCTAGAGGGTTCCCCCTACACAGTAGCATGGAGCAGCTTGTGCACAGGAGGAGGAGAGAGCCGTGCATGGGCGGGTCCGTATGACTGCGCAGGCGCTAGAGGGTTCCCCCTACACAGTAGCATGGAGCAGCTTGTGCACAGGAGGAGGAGAGAGCCGTGCATGGGTGGGTCCGTATGACTGCGCAGGCGCTAGAGGGTTCCCCCTACACAGTAGCATGGAGCAGCTTGTGCACAGGAGGTGGAGAGAGCTGTGCATGGGCGGGTCCGTATGACTGCGCAGGCGCTAGAGGAGTCTCCCCTACTCAGTAGCATGGAGCAGCTTGTGCACAGGAGGCGGAGAGAGCCGTGCATGGGCGGGTCCGTATGACTGCGCAGGCGCTAGAGGAGTTCCCCCTACACAGTAGCATGGAGCAGCTTGTGCACAGGAGGAGGAGAGAGCCATGCATGGGCGGGTCCGTATGACTGCGCAGGCACTAGAGGAGTCTCCCCTACACAGTAGCATGGAGCAGCTTGTGCACAGGAGGCGGAGAGAGCAGTGCATGGGCGGGTCCGTATGACTGCGCAGGCACTAGAGGAGTTCCCCCTACACAGTAGCATGGAGCAGCTTGTGCACAGGAGGCGGAGAGAGCCGTGCATGGGCGGGTCCGTATGACTGCGCAGGCGCCAGAGGGTTCCCCCTACACAGTAGCATGGAGCAGCTTGTGCACAGGAGGCGGAGAGAGCCGTGCATGGGCGGGTCCGTATGACTGCGCAGGTGCTAGAGGAGTTCACCTACACAGTAGCATGGAGCAGCTTGTGCACAGGAGGAGGAGAGAGCCGTGCATGGGCGGGTCCGTATGACTGCGCAGGGGCTAGAGGAGTTCCCCCTACACAGTAGCATGGAGCAGCTTGTGCACAGGAGGAGGAGAGAGCCGTGCATGGGCGGGTCCGTATGACTGCGCAGGCGCTAGAGGAGTCCCCCTACACAGTAGCATGGAGCAGCTTGTGCACA
Organism: Hyperolius riggenbachi; assembly: GCF_040937935.1. Lineage (NCBI taxonomy): Eukaryota > Metazoa > Chordata > Amphibia > Anura > Hyperoliidae > Hyperolius > Hyperolius riggenbachi. Next base: position 3,205,626 of record NC_090654.1, on the reverse strand, counting down.
GGAGGCGGAGAGAGCCGGGCATGGGCGGGTCCGTATGACTGCGCAGGCACTAGAGGAGTTCCCCCTACACAGTAGCATGGAGCAGCTTGTGTACAGGAGGAGGAGAGAGCCGTGAATGGGCGGGTCCGTATGACTGCGAAGGCGCTAGAGGAGTTCCCCCTACACAGTAGCATGGAGCAGCTTGTGCCCAGGAGGAGGAGAGAGCCGTGCATGGGCGGGTCCGTATGACTGCGCAGGCACTAGAGGAGTTCCCCCTACACAGTAGCATGGAGCAGCTTGTGCACAGGAGGAAGAGAGAGCCGTGCATGGGCGGGTCCGTATGACTGCGCAGGCACTAGAGGAGTTCCCCCTACACAGTAGCATGGAGCAGCTTGTGCACAGGAGGAGGAGAGAGCTGTACATGGGCGGGTCCGTATGACTGCGCAGGCGCTAGAGGAGTTCCCCCTACACAGTAGCATGGAGCAGCTTGTGCACAGGAGGAGGAGAGAGCCGTGCATGGGCGGGTCCGTATGACTGCGCAGGCACTAGAGGAGTTCCCCCTACACAGTAGCATGGAGCAGCTTGTGCACAGGAGGAGGAGAGAGACGTGCATGGGCGGGTCCGTATGACTGCGCAGGCGCTAGAGGGTTCCCCCTACACAGTAGCATGGAGCAGCTTGTGCACAGGAGGAGGAGAGAGCCGTGCATGGGCGGGTCCGTATGACTGCGCAGGCGCTAGAGGGTTCCCCCTACACAGTAGCATGGAGCAGCTTGTGCACAGGAGGAGGAGAGAGCCGTGCATGGGTGGGTCCGTATGACTGCGCAGGCGCTAGAGGGTTCCCCCTACACAGTAGCATGGAGCAGCTTGTGCACAGGAGGTGGAGAGAGCTGTGCATGGGCGGGTCCGTATGACTGCGCAGGCGCTAGAGGAGTCTCCCCTACTCAGTAGCATGGAGCAGCTTGTGCACAGGAGGCGGAGAGAGCCGTGCATGGGCGGGTCCGTATGACTGCGCAGGCGCTAGAGGAGTTCCCCCTACACAGTAGCATGGAGCAGCTTGTGCACAGGAGGAGGAGAGAGCCATGCATGGGCGGGTCCGTATGACTGCGCAGGCACTAGAGGAGTCTCCCCTACACAGTAGCATGGAGCAGCTTGTGCACAGGAGGCGGAGAGAGCAGTGCATGGGCGGGTCCGTATGACTGCGCAGGCACTAGAGGAGTCTCCCCTACACAGTAGCATGGAGCAGCTTGTGCACAGGAGGAGGCGAGAGCCGTGCATGGGCGGGTCCGTATGACTGCGCAGGCACTAGAGGAGTCTCCCCTACACAGTAGCATGGAGCAGCTTGTGCACAGGAGGCGGAGAGAGCAGTGCATGGGAGGGTCCGTATGACTGCACAGGCACTAGAGGAGTTCCCCCTACACAGTAGCATGGAGCAGCTTGTGCACAGGAGGAGGAGAGAGCCGTGCATGGGTGGGTCCGTATGACTGCGCAGGCGCTAGAGAAGTCCCCCTACACAGTAGCATGGAGCAGCTTGTGCACAGGAGGAGGAGAGAGCCGTGCATGGGCGGGTCCGTATGACTGCGAAGGCGCTAGAGGAGTTCCCCCTACACAGTAGCATGGAGCAGCTTGTGCACAGGAGGAGGAGAGAGCCGTGCATAGTCGGGTCCGTATGACTGTGCAGGCACTAGAGGAGTTCCCCTACACAGTAGCATGGAGCAGCTTGTGCACAGGAGGAGGAGAGAGACATGCATGGGCGGGGCCGTATGAGTGCGCAGGTGCTAGAGGAGTTCCCCCTACACAGTAGCATGGAGCAGCTTGTGCACAGGAGGAGGAGAGAGCTGTGTATGGGCGGGTCTGTATGACTGCGCAGGTGCTAGAGCAGTCCCTACTACACAGTAGCATGGAGCAGCTTGTGCACAGGAGGAGGAGAGAGCCGTGCATGGGCGGGTCCGTATGACTGCGCAGGCACTAGAGGAGTTCCCCCTACACAGTAGCATGGAGCAGCTTGTGCACAGGAGGCGGAGAGAGCCGTGCATGGGCGGGTCCGTATGACTGCGCAGGCGCCAGAGGGTTCCCCCTACACAGTAGCATGGAGCAGCTTGTGCACAGGAGGCGGAGAGAGCCGTGCATGGGCGGGTCCGTATGACTGCGCAGGTGCTAGAGGAGTTCACCTACACAGTAGCATGGAGCAGCTTGTGCACAGGAGGAGGAGAGAGCCGTGCATGGGCGGGTCCGTATGACTGCGCAGGGGCTAGAGGAGTTCCCCCTACACAGTAGCATGGAGCAGCTTGTGCACAGGAGGAGGAGAGAGCCGTGCATGGGCGGGTCCGTATGACTGCGCAGGCGCTAGAGGAGTCCCCCTACACAGTAGCATGGAGCAGCTTGTGCACAGGAGGCGGAGAGAGCCGGGCATGGGCGGGTCCGTATGACTGCGCAGGCACTAGAGGAGTTCCCCCTACACAGTAGCATGGAGCAGCTTGTGTACAGGAGGAGGAGAGAGCCGTGAATGGGCGGGTCCGTATGACTGCGAAGGCGCTAGAGGATTTCCCCCTACACAGTAGCATGGAGCAGCTTGTGCCCAGGAGGAGGAGAGAGCCGTGCATGGGCGGGTCCGTATGACTGCGCAGGCACTAGAGGAGTTCCCCCTACACAGTAGCATGGAGCAGCTTGTGCACAGGAGGAAGAGAGAGCCGTGCATGGGCGGGTCCGTATGACTGCGCAGGCACTAGAGGAGTTCCCCCTACACAGTAGCATGGAGCAGCTTGTGCACAGGAGGAGGAGAGAGCTGTACATGGGCGGGTCCGTATGACTGCGCAGGCGCTGGAGGAGTTCCCCCTACACAGTAGCATGGAGCAGCTTGTGCACAGGAGGAGGAGAGAGCCGTGCATGGGCGGGTCCGTATGACTGCGCAGGCACTAGAGGAGTTCCCCCTACACAGTAGCATGGAGCAGCTTGTGCACAGGAGGAGGAGAGAGACGTGCATGGGCGGGTCCGTATGACTGCGCAGGCGCTAGAGGGTTCCCCCTACACAGTAGCATGGAGCAGCTTGTGCACAGGAGGAGGAGAGAGCCGTGCATGGGCGGGTCCGTATGACTGCGCAGGCGCTAGAGGGTTCCCCCTACACAGTAGCATGGAGCAGCTTGTGCACAGGAGGAGGAGAGAGCCGTGCATGGGTGGGTCCGTATGACTGCGCAGGCGCTAGAGGGTTCCCCCTACACAGTAGCATGGAGCAGCTTGTGCACAGGAGGTGGAGAGAGCTGTGCATGGGCGGGTCCGTATGACTGCGCAGGCGCTAGAGGAGTCTCCCCTACTCAGTAGCATGGAGCAGCTTGTGCACAGGAGGCGGAGAGAGCCGTGCATGGGCGGGTCCGTATGACTGCGCAGGCGCTAGAGGAGTTCCCCCTACACAGTAGCATGGAGCAGCTTGTGCACAGGAGGAGGAGAGAGCCATGCATGGGCGGGTCCGTATGACTGCGCAGGCACTAGAGGAGTCTCCCCTACACAGTAGCATGGAGCAGCTTGTGCACAGGAGGCGGAGAGAGCAGTGCATGGGCGGGTCCGTATGACTGCGCAGGCACTAGAGGAGTCTCCCCTACACAGTAGCATGGAGCAGCTTGTGCACAGGAGGAGGCGAGAGCCGTGCATGGGCGGGTCCGTATGACTGCGCAGGCACTAGAGGAGTCTCCCCTACACAGTAGCATGGAGCAGCTTGTGCACAGGAGGCGGAGAGAGCAGTGCATGGGAGGGTCCGTATGACTGCACAGGCACTAGAGGAGTTCCCCCTACACAGTAGCATGGAGCAGCTTGTGCACAGGAGGAGGAGAGAGCCGTGCATGGGTGGGTCCGTATGACTGCGCAGGCGCTAGAGAAGTCCCCCTACACAGTAGCATGGAGCAGCTTGTGCACAGGAGGAGGAGAGAGCCGTGCATGGGCGGGTCCGTATGACTGCGAAGGCGCTAGAGGAGTTCCCCCTACACAGTAGCATGGAGCAGCTTGTGCACAGGAGGAGGAGAGAGCCGTGCATGGGCGGGTCCGTATGACTGCGCAGGTGCTAGAGGAGTTCCCCCTACACAGTAGCATGGAGCAGCTTGTGCACAGGAGGAGGAGAGAGCAGTGCATGGGCGGGTCCGTATGACTGCGCAGGCGCTAGAGGAGTTCCCCCTACACAGTAGCATGGAGCAGCTTGTGCACAGAAGGAGGAGAGAGCCGGGCATGGGCGGGTCCGTATGACTGCGCAGGCGCTAGAGGAGTTCCCCCTACACAGTAGCATGGAGCAGCTTGTGCACAGGAGGAGGAGAGAGCAGTGCATGGGCGGGTCCGTATGACTGCGCAGGCGCTAGAGGAGTTCCCCCTACACAGTAGCATGGAGCAGCTTGTGCACAGAAGGAGGAGAGAGCCGGGCATGGGCGGGTCCGTATGACTGCGCAGGCGCTAGAGGAGTTCCCCCTACACAGTAGCATGGAGCAGCTTGTGCACAGGAGGAGGAGAGAGCCGGGCATGGGCGGGTCCGTATGACTGCGCAGGCGCTAGAGGAGTTCCCCCTACACAGTAGCATGGAGCAGCTTGTGCACAGGAGGAGGAGAGAGCCGAGCATGGGCGGGTCCGTATGACTGCGCAGGCACTAGAGGAGTTCCCCCTACACAGTAGCATGGAGCAGCTTGTGCACAGGAGGAGGAGAGAGCCGTGCATGGGCGGGTCCGTATGACTGCGCAGGCGCTAGAGGAGTTCCCCCTACACAGTAGCATGGAGCAGCTTGTGCACAGGAGGAGGAGAGAGACATGCATGGGCGGGTCCGTATGACTGCGCAGGCGCTAGAGGAGTTCCCCTACACAGTAGCATGGAGCAGCTTGTGCACAGAAGGAGGAGAGAGCCTGGCATGGGCGGGTCCGTATGACTGCGCAGGCGCTAGAGGAGTTCCCCCTACACAGTAGCATGGAGCAGCTTGTGCACAGGAGGCGGAGAGAGCCGTGCATGGGCGGGTCCGTATGACTGCGCAGGCGCTAGAGGAGTTCCCCTACACAGTAGCATGGAGCAGCTTGTGCACAGAAGGAGGAGAGAGCCGGGCATGGGCGGGTCCGTATGACTGCGCAGGCGCTAGAGGAGTTCCCCCTACACAGTAGCATGCAGCAGCTTGTGCACAGGAGGCGGAGAGAGCCGTGCATGGGCGGGTCCGTATGACTGCGCAGGCACTAGAGGAGTTCCCCTACACAGTAGCATGGAGCAGCTTTTGCACAGAAGGAGGAGAGAGCCGGGCATGGGCGGGTCCGTATGACTGCGCAGGCGCTAGAGGAGTTCCCCCTACACAGTAGCATGGAGCATGATAAGACTGATAAGATGTCAATACAACTGTTGGACTGACTGCCTATCATCTTATCAGCTGTTTGAAATATAGCAAAATACTTTTTTTTAGTCATTTCAACTTTATTGTTATTGATAATTGTGCTGCATAAAAGTCCGATGCTGAGCGTGTATTGGGGGCTTTACATGGAAACTGCTAAAAATTCGAGCTCCAAAATGCGGACCTGATCGTAATCTGATCACATGACTTTGTAGCCAATGCGAGAGAGCAAAATAAAATTCCAACTATGGATTGCGTCTGACTTCATATCAATAAATCCCAGCCCCCCCCCCCCCCCCCCCAATGTTACTCCAGATCCTGAGAAGATGTGAGCACTGAGCACAATATATTCGGATGTAACCTTTCACTCACTTCACTTATTTTAGTATCGCGCTCCACGTAATTGTCCCGCTGGGGGAAGCTGGACTTCCTCAATGCCAAATAATACGCCAACAACAGGTCATACAACAGGTCATCCTCCTCCAGACCCCGCCCACAGCAGCTCAGCCAATGAGAGCAGGGATACAGAGAGAGAGAGAGAGAGAGAGAGAGAGGGGAGAGAGATACATGGATGGATGGATGGATGGAAGGATGGATAGATAGATAGATAGATAGATAGATAGATAGATAGATAGATAGATAGATAGATAGGCAGATAGATAGATAGGCAGATAGATAGGCAGATGGATAGATAGGAAGATAGATAGATAGATAGATAGATAGATAGATAGATAGATAGATAGATAGATAGATAGATAGATAGATAGATAGATAGATAGGCAGATGGATAGATAGGAAGATAGATAGATAGATAGATAGATAGATAGATAGATAGATAGATAGATAGATAGATAGATAGATAATTGATAGATGGATGGATAGATAGATACATAGATAGATAGATGATAGATGGATGGATGGATGGATAGACACAGACAGGCAGGCAGACAGACAGGCAGGCAGACAGACAGACAGACAGACAGACAGACAGACAGATAGATAGATAGATAGATAGATAGATAGATAGATAGATAGATAGGCAGACAGAGATAGATAGACAGATAGATAGATGATTGATGGATAGACAGACAGACAGATAATGGATGGGTAGATAATAGATAGATAGATAGATAGATAGATAGATAGATAGATAGATAGATAGATGGATAGACAGACAGACAGATAATGGATGGGTAGATGATAGATCTAGTTCCCACAGTTTAGTGATTACACCCCATAGAGAGAGCAGAGTGCTGAGAGGACCCCCCCCCCCCACCCCGGATAATTCTCACACAGCTGAACGTTCTCCTACTCCCCGGGATTCTCCACCGTTGTCCTTGAACTGGGACATAAATGGACTGAGAGTCGCTGATCAGGAAGAGGCTGTTGGCGGAGAGACAGCTGGAGAGACAGAGACTATTTTAGCTTTCTTCTGTGAGAAGGAAGAGATTGCCGGACCTGCTAAATATCTCCACAGCCAGGAGACTCCAGGGGGTGCGAATACAAACATAGGGCCCAGATGCAATTCACTTTTCTCTGGAGTTTTCTCCTAGGAGATCATTTTTCAACTTAAAATAACTTTTTCAGAACTTCAACTGAAAAACAGGAGGTAAAGAGGCGCCCCAAACGCGGCTTTACAGACAGAGCGGCACTTTATTTGGCCTAAGGAAGAGGGCTGGATCCCATGAAACGCGTTGCCTGTGCTTAATTATCATTAAACTTCTTTATCCAAAGTGATTTGTCGTCTATGAGGTAAGCCACCTCCTCCTTTCAAATGTTATTGTTTTTAAAGTGTTTTATACACAAACTGGGCGCTTCTTCACCTCCTGTTGTACCTTACTCCCCCCGCTCCTCAGTGAGGGGAGTCCCACACACCTAGCCAAAGGTGGAATTCCACCATCCCATAGGTCCAGAGTGCATGGGATTTTTCCAAGAGAGCGACCGCCTCCAGGATTGCTGGTTTACCTGAGTGGAGTCAGGTTAAGACACTCCACCTGCCTAAAGTGGTCGGTTGCCCCTCGTGCAACCCCCCTTTGTGAGTATTCCTTTGTCGACCCCCCCCTTTTTAAACATTCATCTTTTCGTGACATACTGCACCCGTTGTCTTTGTGCTTTTTCCCCAGTACTCCATTCAACTGAAAAAGTACTAAAAAGTGGAGGAAAAAGTACTGTCACAATTATTATAAGTATTTTCTCGCTTGCTGGTGGTTTACAACGCATTTTATTGACAATTATGAAAATATCACCGAGGAGAAAAAGTTAATTGCATATGTCCCAGGAGGATTCCAATCTGAAGTGTTCAAGTGACATGTGACATGATGGGATAGACTTGGGTATGTACAGTGCCTAGCACACAAATTACTAGGCTGTGTTCCTTTTTTTCTTTCTCTGCCTGAAAGAGTTAAATATCAGGTATGTAAGTGGCTGACTCAGTCCTGACTCAGACAGGAAGTGACTACAGTGTGACCCTCACTGATAAGAAATTACAACTATAAAACACTTTCCTAGCAGAAAATGGCCTCTGACAACAGGAAAGAGATAAAAATGGTCAATAGTTCATATATTTTAGCTCTGGCATGGGTGGTGGTTAGGGTTAAGTGTGTTTGTCCGGGGAGCATGATATTTTGTGATCCTTAAAGAGAATCTGTACTCTGAAATTCTTACAATAAAAAGCATACCATTCTATTCATTATGTTCTCCTGGGCCCCTCTGTGCTGTTTCTGCCTCTCCCTGCTGCAATCCTGGCTTGTCATTGCCAGTTTTAGGCAGTGTTTACAAACAAAAGACATGGCTGCTAACCAGCATGTGATAGGCTGAGAGGAGCTCAGTCTGTGACCTACACAAAGCCTGCAGGGGGCTTGGAGAGGGTGTGTATAACTTCTATCCTATCACAGCAGAGCAGCACATTCCAGCCGTCAGAGGAAAGATGATTAGATTATATAACAGAAATAATACAGCCACTGTGCAACTAGGAAAGGCTGCAGTAACACAGACCACATTAGAACAGGTATATGAACTTATAGGATAGAAGAAATAAGGCTGAACATTTTGTTACAGAGTCTCTTTAAAGAGGAACTCCAGTGAATATTATGTAATAAAAAAGTGCTTCATTTTTACAAGAATTATGATTTAGTCAGTGTTTGCCCATTGTAAAAGCTTTCCTCTCCCTGATTTACATTCTGACATTGATCACATGGTGACATTTTTACTGCTGGCATGTGATATCTGTGGAAGGAGATGCTGCTTGCTTTTTTTGCATTTGGAAACAGCTGTTATTTCCCACAATGCAACAAGGCTCCCACAGTGTGATGTCAGAACCATGGTCCTGACCAGGGCCGGTTTAAGCAACAATGGGGCCCCAGGGCAAAATAAACCTGGGGGGCCCCCCCAAGAGATACCCCGGAGCAAAAATTGGCATTAAGGGACCTTTTTTGCAGCTGGTATAGTCAGGGTTTGAAGCCCCAATCGGTCGGAGTTCCACATTCTGGCTATCCCAGCCTGCATGGGGAACAAGGGGTTAAAAAGTTTCAGGAGGGGTGGACCCCACATAATTAAAAAAAAAAAAAAATCCCACACTCTAAACATAAAAAAAAAAATGGGAAAATAGGAAAAAAATGCCAGGGATCTTCATGCAGCCATATTGCGGCTGTATTGTACAGCGATCCCTGGCCAAAGCGCTGCGGCTGCGTATAGACCCCCTGGAAACCCCGTCAGGAAATTTATTGCGCTTTCATTTGATGCATGTAAAATTACACTACCGTTAGGTTTGCTACTAAAAGTGACATTTACCGCATTTAAAAGTATACTATTTTCCTTCAAAACTTTAAAATCGATTTTCTCAAAAACTATAAGGTCTTTTTGAAACATTGTTTTTCCTCTTATTCCCAATGATCTCCTTAACATATCCTGCAAATTTAGGGTTTCTAGCATGTAAGGTGGATTTGCTATTAACCATTAAAGTCGGCTGGTTTTTAAATGTGTATTTTTTTTCCTTTGAAACTTTAAAATCGATTTTCTCAAAAACTATAAGGCCGATTTGAAAAAAAATGTTTTCCTCTTGTAGCCACTGGGGGCCCCTACAAGCTCTGGGGCCCTTTGGCAGCTTCCTCCTTTGCCTCTATGGTAGCGCCGGCCCTGGTCCTGACATCGCACTGTGGGAGGGGTTTCACCACAATATCAGTCATACAGCGCCCCCTGATGGTCTGTTTGTGAAAAGGAATAGATGTCTCATGGGAAAGGGGGTATCAGCTACTGATTGGGATGAATTCAATTCTTGGTTACAATTTCTCTTTAATAGTAGTATTTTGGTAAATGTATTTATGTTCGTGCTGCCTAGACAATTCTTTATAATAAGGGACACTTGGCTGTGCTAATATCCAGACATGCTGCACTACAGATACATTCCTGGCCTACACAAGGTGTGAGTCCCTCTGCAGCCAACTCCATATCCTTCTCAGCTGCTGTATGGAGAGGAGAGAGTTCACTGAAATACCCGCTAATATAATCCCAATCCATCAAACTGCCTATTGTGACACGGCTGAAGAAAAGGCTAAATATAGAAGCTGTGGAAAGAGGGAGGGAGGAGCTCAGTGTTTAGAAAGAGGGAGGGCGGGGCTCAGCGATTAGAAAGAGGGGGCGGGGCTCAGCGTTTAGAAAGAGAGGGGCGGGGCTCAGCTTTTAGTAAGAGAGGGGCGGGGCTCAGCGATTCTTCAACGTGAAATGGGTGCAGCTCGGTGACAGCAATAAATCAGGTGACGCCATTGTCTTCTCTTACGCTTTATTATCTCATATCTATACAGAAAATTCCTCCGACCTCAAATTATGCAACACCTGACAGCGCAATAAAATCATCAGAGGAACGAGTGCGAAAATACACAGCAAATTATTCATAAAAGCGACTGAAAACGTTCTCTGTTCCAGGCTCAGGCCGAAATCATGGAAGTCACACATGGCCAGACTCCTGGGAAAAGCAAAGAGACAGTTACAAGTGCAGGGGGAGAATGATGAGCCAGGCGGTGTACTGTTACCATGGCTGCAAGAAATCCTCATTTCATTTTTTGGGCAATTAAAAATAATCAGCAGAATGGGACGTATTTCTTCTACTTGTAAATACTCCTACGAGGTGGTTCAAGCAATAAGTGTGAATCTCAGTTTTGAACAAAATACCATTTTCCTTTTTAGGATATTTGAACTCGTAAATAAGCGTTAATTTCCACCAATATCCATCTGTGGTGACTACAGAAGAGCAGGCCGGTCAGTAAGTGCCGACCTGATTGTGAATATTACACATGGGAACATGGTGATGTCATTGTCACACTTCATAAACAGAACCCTGAGTGAAATGCTCTTCTAAGGCCCTCCCTAACTCTGCTGCTCCTTTCATACAGATCTCAGTGCAGCTGCTAGAACAGTCCATCAATGTATGAGTGATGAGCACTAGGACCTTTGTGGAGATCCGGCGTTACCTCAACCTTGCAGGCAGGTCCTGGGAACCCCACCTATCAGACTGCCCCTATAGAAGGGAACCCCACCTATCAGACTACACAGTGTCCTCTCCTTGCCTCATGTCCCACCATAGTGTCCTCTCCTTGCCTCATGTCCCACCAAAGTGTCCTCTCCTTGCCTCATGTCCCACCACAATGTCCTCTCCTTGCCTCATGTACCACCACAGTGTCCTCTCCTTGCCTCATTTCCCACCACAGTGTCCTCTCCTTGCCTCATGTCCCACCACAGTGCCCTCTCCTTGCCTCATGTCCCACCACAGTGCCCTCTCCTTGCCTCATGTACCACCACAGTGTCCTCTCCTTGCCTCATTTCCCACCACAGTGTCCTCTCCTTGCCTCATGTCCCACCACAGTGCCCTCTCCTTGCCTAATGTCTCACCACAGTGTCCTCTCCTTGCCTCATCTCCCAACACAGTGCCCTCTCCTTGCCTCATGTCCCACCACAATGTCCCCTCCTTGCCTCATGTCATAGTTACATAGTTACATAGTTACATAGTTACTTTGGTTGAAAAAAGACATACGTCCATCGAGTTCAACCAGTACAAAGTACAACTCCAGCCTGCTCCCTCACATATCCCTGTTGATCATAAAATCCCTGGATTAACATCATTGGCATTACCTAGTAATTGTAGCCATGGATGTCATTCAACGCAAGGAAAGCATCTAAGCCCCCTTTAAATGCAGGTATAGAGTTTGCCATAACGACTTCCTGTGGCAATGCATTCCACATCTTAATCACTCTTACTGTAAAGAACCCTTTCCTAAATAAATGGCTAAAACGTTTTTCCTCCATGCGCAGATCATGTCCTCTAGTCCTTTGAGAAGGCCTAGGGACAAAAAGCTCATCCGCCAAGCTATTATATTGCCCTCTGATGTATTTATACATGTTAATTAGATCTCCTCTAAGGCGTCTTTTCTCTAGACTAAATAAACCCAGTTTATCTAACCTTTCTTGGTAAGTGAGACCTTCCATCCCACGTATCAATTTTGTTGCTCGTCTCTGCACCTGCTCTAAAACTGCAATATCTTTTTTGTAATGTGGTGCCCAGAACTGAATTCCATATTCCAGATGTGGCCTTACTAGAGAGTTAAACAGGGGCAATATTATGCTAGCATCTCGAGTTTTTATTTCCCTTTTAATGCATCCCAAAATTTTGTTAGCTTTAGCTGCAGCGGCTTGGCATTGAGTACGATTATTTAACTTGTTGTCGATGAGTACTCCTAAGTCCTTCTCCAAGTTTGATGTCCCCAACTGTATCCCATTTATTTTGTATGGTGTTAGACCATTGGTACGACCAAAATGCATGACTTTACATTTGTCAACATTGAATTTCATCTGCCATGTATGTGCCCATATAGCCATCCTATCCAGATCCTGTTGCAATATAACACTATCTTCCTTAGAGTTGATGATTCTGCACAATTTTGTATCATCTGCAAAAATAGCAACATTGCTCACTACTGTATCCACTAGGTCCCACCACAGAGTCCTCTCCTTGCCTCATATTGCACCACAGTGTCCTCTCCTTCTCTCATGTCCCACCACAGTGCCCTCTCCTTGCCTCATGTCCCACCACAATGTCCTCTCCTTGCCTCATGTCCCACCAGTGTCCTCTCCTTGCCTCATGTCCCACCACAGTGCCCTCTCCTTGTCTCATGTCCCACCACAGTGCCCTCTCCTTGCCTCATGTCTCACCACAGTGTCCTCTCCTTGCCTCATCTCCCACCACAGTGCCCTCTCCTTGTCTCATCTCCCATCACAATGTCCTCTCCTTGCCTCATCTCCCACCCCAGTGTCCTCTCCTTGCCTCATGTCCCACCACAGTGCCCTCTCCTTGTCTCATCTCCCATCACAATGTCCTCTCCTTGCCTCATGTCCCACCACAGTGCCCTCTCCTTGCCTCATGTCCCACCACAGTGTCCTCTCCTTGCCTCATGTCCCACCACAGTGTCCTCTCCTTGCCTCATGTCCCACCACAGTGACCTCTCCTTGCCTCATGTCCCACCACAGTGCTCTCTCCTTGTCTCATGTCCCACCACAGTGTCCTCTCCTTGCCTCATGTCCCACCACAGTGACCTCTCCTTGCCTCATGTCCCACCACAGTGCCCTCTCCTTGCCTCATATCCCAATACAATGTCCTCTCCTTGCCTCATGTCCCACCACAGTGCACTCTCCTTGCCTCTTGTCCCACCACAGTGCCCTCTCCTTGCCTCATATCCCACCACAGTGCCCTCTCCTTGCCTCATATCCCACCACAGTGCCCTCTCCTTGCCTCATATCCCACCACAGTGCCCTCTCCTTGCCTCATGTCCCACCACAGTGCCCTCTCCTTGCCTCATGTCCCACCACAGTGCCCTCTCCTTGTCTCATGTCCCACCACAGTGCCCTCTCCTTGCCTCATGTCCCACCACAGTGTCCTCTCCTTGTCTCATCTCCCATCACAGTGCCCTCTCCTTGCCTCATATCCCAATATAATGTCCTCTCCTTGCCTCATCTCCCACCACAGTGTCCTCTCCTTGCCTCATGTCCCACCACAGTGCACTCTCCTTGCCTCATGTCCCTCCACAGTGTCCTCTCCTTGCCTCATCTCCCACCACAGTGTCCTCTCCTTGCCTCATGTCCCACCACAGTGCCCTCTCCTTGCCTCATGTCCCACCACAGTGCCCTCTCCTTGCCTCATGTCCCACCACAGTGCCCTCTCCTTGCCTCATGTCCCACCACAGTGCACTCTCCTTGCCTCATGTCCCACCACAGTGCCCTCTCCTTGCCTCATGTCCCACCACAGTGCACTCTCCTTGCCTCATGTCCCACCACAGTGCACTCTCCTTGCCTCTTGTCCCACCACAGTGCCCTCTCCTTGCCTCATGTCCCACCACAGTGCCCTCTCCTTGCCTCATATCCCAATACAATGTCCTCTCCTTGCCTCATGTCCCACCACAGTGCCCTCTCCTTGTCTTATGTCCCACCACAGTGCCCTCTCCTTGCCTCTTGTCCCACCACAGTGCCCTCTCCTTGCCTCATATCCCACCACAGTGTCCTCTCCTTGCCTCATGTCCCACCACAGTGCCCTCTCCCTGGGGCTGGAGGATAAGCAGAACTGCTGCTATACAAAACTCTACACTTATCTGCAAATGGACAAACATTTATCATATGAGATGTGATTATGTCGGACAAACAGGAGTGTTTATTAAGCTGAAGATAACGCCGTCCTCCTCGAAGTTTATCGGACGGTATCGGTATGTCAACATATGACACATGATTTTACCATGAGGGGTGCAGATAAACTAAGCTAAATATCCCGGTTCACAAATCAAATAAAAACTGAACTAAACACGGATCTCTCTGCTCAAATATTTTCATAATTCTTTCCCTTTCAATATCAATCAGTAGCCAGTCAAGAATTCCATAAAGGAAGGGAAGCTGCAACTGATTACATCTCGTGGAGAGGACTCTGAGGGTTCCAAGCCCCATGGAGTGGCGTGTGAGGGTTCTAGGCTCCATGGAGAGGAGTGTGCAGGTTCCGGGCCCCGTGAATTGGAGTGTGAGGGTTCCGGGCCCTGTGGAGTGTGAGGGTTCTGGGCTCTGTGGAGAGGAGTGTGAGGGTTCCGTGGAGAGGAGTGTGAGGGTTCCGGGCCGGAGAGGTGTGAAGATTACACCAGATTCCCCTGTGGAGTGAAGTGTGAAGGTTCCAGGCCCAGTGGAGTGGAGTGTGAAGGTTCTGGGCCCCATGGAGTGGAGTGTGAGGGTTACGGGCCCCGTGGAGTATGAGGATTCTAGGCCCCGTGGAGTGCAATGTGAGGGTTTTGGGCCCAGTGGAGAGGAGTGTTAGAATTCAGGGCCCCGAGCAGAGGAGTGCGAGGGTTCGGGGGGCCCCTGCAGAGGAGTGTGAGGGTTCCGGGCCCCGTGGAGTGTGAGGGTTCCGGGCCCCGTGCAGAGCAGTGTGCAGGTTCAGGGCCCTGTGTAGTGGAGTGTGAGGCTTCCAGGCCCCGTGGAGTGTGAGGGTTCGGGGCCCCGTGTAGTGGAGTGTGAGGGTTTGGGGTCCCGTGTAGTGGAGTGTGAGAGTTCCGGGCCCCATAGAGTGTGAGGGTTCGGGGCCCCGTGTAGTGGAGTGTGAGGGTTTTGGGCCCGTGTAGTGGAGTGTGAGGGTTCGGGGCCCCATGTAGTGGAGTGTGAGGGTTCTGGGCCCCATGGAGTAGAGTGTGAGGGTTCTGGGCCCCATGTAGTGGAGTGTGAGGGTTCTGGGCCCCGTGGAGTGTGAGGGTTCTGGGCCCTGTGCAGAGCAGTGTGAGGGTTCCCGGCTCAGTGTAGTGGAGAGTGAGGGTTCAGGGCCCCGTGTAGTGGAGTGTGAGAGTTCTAGGCCCCGTGTAGTGGAGTGTGGGGGTTCTGGACCCGTGGAGTGGAGTGTGAGGGTTCCGGGCCCCGTGTAGTGGAGTGTGAGAGTTCTAGGCCCCGTGGAGTGGAGTGTGAGGGTTCTGGGCCCCGTGGAGTGGAGAGTAAGGGTTCCAGGCTCCATGTAGCGGAGTGTGAGAGTTCTAGGCCCCGTGTAGTGGAGTGTGAGGGTTCTGGGCCCCGTGGAGTGGAGAGTGAGGGTTCCAGGCCCCGTGTAGTGGAGTGTGAGGGTTCTGGGCCGCGTGGAGTGGAGTGTGAGGTTTCGGGGCCCCTTGGAGTGGAGTGTGAGAGTTCTAGGCCCCGTGGAGTGGAGTGTGAGGTTTTTGGGCCCCGTGGAGTGAAGTTTGAGGGTTCTGGGCCCCGTGGAGTGGAGTGTGAGGGTTTCCGGGCCCCGTGGAGTGGAGTGTGAGGGTTTCCGGGCTCCGTGGATTGCAGTTCTGGGCCCTGTGAATTGGAGTGTGAGGGTTCCGGGCCCCGTGTAGTGGAGTGTGAGAGTTCCAGGCCCCGTGGAGTGGAGTGTGAAGGCTCGGGGCCCCGTGTAGTGGAGTGTAAGAGTTCTGGGCCCCGTGGAGTGTGAGGGTTCTGGGCCCCGTGGAGTGGAGTGTGATTGTTCCGGGCCCCGTGGAGTGTGAGGGTTCCGGGCTCCGTAGATTGCAGTTCTGGGCCCTGTGAATTGGAGTGTGAGGGTTCCGGGCCCCGTGTAGTGGAGTGTGAGAGTTCCGGGCCCCGTGGAGTGAAGTGTGAAGGCTCGGGGCCCCGTGTAGTGGAGTGTGAGAGTTCTGGGCCCCGTGGAGTGTGAGGGTTCTGGGCCCCGTGGAGTGTGAGGGTTCCGGGCCCCGTGAAGTGTGATTGTTCCGGGCCCCGTGGAGTGTGAGGGTTCCGGGAGGTGTGAGGTTTCGGATTGCTCACACAGCACTGTTTGCACAGGGCAGGACTGTCTTGCGTGTGAACTGGTATTGGAGTTGATAATGATCTCTCTTGCCCATTGCAGTTTCTCTGGCTGGTGATTGGATGGCCGGGACACACCTGGAAATAAGTTCCTCAACCATAAAATCTGCGGCACAACCCGTCAGATATCTTTATGGTTTCTCCTTGTCAGGACTTCACATGCTGCATTCAGGCTGCTCTGCTGTAGTTATAAATTAACCTCAGTGTGGGCAGCTTTCTGATGACTGACTGGATCTGGCAGCAGCTTCACTTCTTCCTACCAAGACTCAGTCCAAAGATTTACAGGTGTGCGAGCTACAGAAATAGTCACCGATTGACAAACTGGGTCTCGTCAGGAAATTAAAAAAAAAAACACACAAATCGTACACCCACCGTAACAAAATGTACAACACACACACTGTACAACACACACTGTACACACACACACACTGTACACACACACATACTGTACACACACACACACACACACACACACACTGTACACACACACACACACACACACACACACACACTCTTACATAGTTACATAGTTATTTTGGTTGAAAAAAGACATACGTCCATCGAGTTCAACCAGTATAAAGTACAACACCAGCCTGCTCCCTCACATATCCCTGTTGATCCAGAGGAAGGCGAAAAAACCCTTACAAGGCATGGTCCAATTAGCCCCTAAAGGGAAAAATTCCTTCCCGAATCCAGATGGCAATCAGATAAAATCCCTGGATCAACATCATTAGGCATTACCTAGTAATTGTAGCCATGGATGTCTTTCAACTCAAGGAAAGCATCTAAGCCCCCTTTAAATGCAGGTATAGAGTTTGCCATAACGACTTCCTGTGGCAATGCATTCCACATCTTAATCACTCTTACTGTAAAGAACCCTTTCCTAAATAAATGGCTAAAACGTTTTTCCTCCATGCACAGATCATGTCCTCTAGTCCTTTGAGAAGGCCTAGGGACAAAAAGCTCATCCGCCAAGGTATTATATTGCCCTCTGATGTATTTATACATGTTAATTAGATCCCCTCTAAGGCGTCTTTTCTCTAGACTAAATAAACCCAGTTTATCTAACCTTTCTCGATAAGTGAGACCTTCCATCCCACGCATCAATTTTGTTGCTCGTCTCTGTACCTGCTCTAAAACTGCAATATCTTTTTTGTAATGTGGTGCCCAGAACTGAATTCCATATTCCAGATGTGGCCTTACTAGAGAGGTAAACAGGGGCAATATTATGCTAGCATCTCGAGTTTTTATTTCCCTTTTAATGCATCCCAAAATTTTGTTAGCTTTAGCTGCAGCTGCTTGGCATTGAGTACGATTATTTAACTTGTTGTCAATGAGTACTCCTAAGTCCTTCTCCAAGTTTGATGTCGCCAACTGTATCCCATTTATTTTGTATGGTGCTAGACCATTAGTACGTCCAAAATGCATGACCTTACATTTGTCAACATTGAATTTCATCTGCCATGTATGTGCCCATATAGCCATCCTATCCAGATCCTGTTGCAATATGACACTATCTTCCTGAGAGTTAATGATTCTGCACAATTTTGTATCATCTGCAAAAATAGCAACATTGCTCACTACTGCATCTACTAGGTCATTAATAAATAGATTGAAGAGCACTGGACCCAGAACAGACCCCTGTGGGACCCCACTGCTAACAGTCTCCCATTTTGAGTATGATCCATTGACCACAACTCTTTGCTTTCTGTCCATTAGCCAGTTCCCTATCCATGCACACAAACTCTTCCCCAGTCCTTGCATCCTCAACTTTTGCACCAGACTTTTGTGGGGAACAGTGTCGAAGGCCTTTGCAAAGTCCAAGTATATCACATCTACAGCATTCCCAATATCCATATTAGCATTCACTACCTCATAAAAGCTGAGCATGTTAGTCAAACAGGACCTGTCTTTAGTAAACCCATGTTGATGCTGAGAAATAAGATTATTTTCTACTATGAAGTCATGTATAGTATCTCTTAGTAACCCCTCAAATAGTTTGCATACAACTGATGTTAAACTTACAGGTCTATAATTTCCTGGATCAGATTTTTTGCCCTTCTTAAATAATGGGAAAACGTGGGCTGTACGCCAATCCACTGGGACTCTGCCAGTTGCAAGAGAGTCACAAAAGATAAGATAAAGGGGTTTATCTATAACTGAACTTAATTCCCTTAGGACCCGAGGATGCATGCCATCCGGGCCAGGTGCCTTGTCTATTTTTAATTTATTTAGTCTTGCCTTCACTTCTTCCTGCGTTAAGTATTTAATATTACAGTTAGAAGATTGAGACTCTTCCGCCTCTGTAGTTTGCAACAGTGCTGTTTCTTTTGTGAAGACAGAAGCAAAGAAAGCATTTAATAACTCTGCCTTACCTTGGTCATCCACCATTGAGTTCCCATCCTCATCCTTTAGGAGTCCTATACAGTCAACCTTTCTTTTTTTAGAGTTAATGTACTTGTAAAACTTTTTTGGGTTAGATTTGATATCCTTAGCGATTTGTTTTTCAGCTTCAATCTTTGCCTGCCTAATTTCTTTTTTACAATTTTTATTGCACTCCTTATAATTGCTGAGTGCAGCCTCTGTCCCCTCCTGTTTTAAGACCTTATAGGCATTCTTTTTCCTCTTCATTTTATCTTTAACCTTTCTATTCATCCATAGAGGCCTTTTTTTATTCCTAGACATTTTGTTTCCATATGGGATATACATACTACAGTATTGATTGAGTATAAGTTTAAAAGCTTGCCATTTCCCTTCAGTGTCTTCCCCTTGTAGTACATTATCCCAGTTCACCAAACTTAGTGCCTGCCTAATTTGAGTGAACTTTGCTTTTCTAAAGTTCATAGTTTTAGTGGTCCCGCTGCCCCGTGGCCTATCAGTCACCAGCTCAAACGTTATCATGTTGTGATCACTATTTCCCAAATGTTCTTGAACCTGCACATTTGATACATTATCTGGTCTATTAGAAATGATCAGATCCAGTAACGCATTCCCCCTAGTTGGTTCACACACACACACACACACACACACACACTGTACACACACACTGTACACACACACTGTACACACACACTGCAATCACACACACACACACACACACACACACACACACACACACACACACACACACACACACACAGTACAACACACACACACTGTAATCACACACACTGCACTCACACACACACACACACACACACTGTACACACACACTGTACAACACACACACTGTACACACACTGTACACACACTGTACAACACACACACACTGTACACACACACACACACACACTGTGTACACACACACACACTGTACACACACACACTGTACACACACACACACACACACACACACACACACACACACTGTACACACACACACAAACACACACACACACATTGTACACACACATTCACGCTGTACACACACACTGTACACACACACACACACACACACACACACACACACACACACACACACACACACACACACACACACACTGTACACACACACTGTACAACACACACACTGTACACACACTGTACACACACTGTACAACACACACACACTGTACACACACACACACTGTGTACACACACACACACACACATTGTACACACACATTCACACTGTACACACACACTGTACACACACACTGTAATCACACACACTGCACTCACACACACTGTACACACACACTGTACACACACACACACACACACACACACACACACACACACACACACACACACACACACACACTGTACAACACACATGGTATACGCACACTGCACACACACACACACACACACTGTACACACACACTTCACTTACACACACACACACTGTACACACACACACTGTACAACACACATGGTATACGCACACTGTACACACACACTGTACACACACATTTACGCTGTACACACACACTGTACACACACACTGTACACACACACTGTATACACACACACTGTACACACACACACACTGTACACACCCACACACACACACTGTACACGCACACTGTACACACACACACACATAGTACACACACACACAGTACACACACACACACACTGTACACACACACACACACGCACACACACACACACACACACAGAGCCCCCCCACACACACACACTGTACACACACACACACACACACACACACATTCACACACTGTGTACACACACAATGTACACACACATGCACACACACACACAGTACAC